>NC_056741.1:1935308855-1935443855 GCF_019279795.1 Protopterus annectens
AAAATCATCCAGAGATGAATGGCCTGGTTCAAAGTAAATTCCAACAACACCTTAGGCATAAAGTAGGGATTAGTTCTAAAGGAAATCTTATTCCTATGGAAAATTAATAAGTGATGGGTCACCATTTAAGGCTTGTAACTCAGATACACATCTGGCAGAGGTCAGAGCAATCAACAAGACTGTTTTCCAAGATAAGAACTCGTAAGTCTGCCTCCTGAGCAATTTCAAAGGAGCCAGGATAAGTTTGTATAATACAAAATTCAGATCCCAGGAAGGAGTCATTCATTTAAGACATAGCCGTATACGCAAAACCCCAGACAAAAATTGTTTAACAGATGTTAATGCAGAAAGGTGGGATCCAAGAGCATACAATCAGAAATGGCTGCCTGGTGAAGCTTAATGGAAGAATAGTTCATCAAATAATAGCTTGCACAAATACTGAAGAACCAGAGGCAACTGGGCCTGTAAAAGATCCTAAATCTTACAGTAGTGCCAACTAGAAAATCTCCTCCACTTTCCATCCTAAATATGATTTTCTAGACGCAGGCTTCTTAGCCACCTACAATAACTGTGCACGACCTCAGAAAAAAAGAAAATAGGTACCTACAAGGAAGTAAAATTCTATCACCCAGGCATCAGGCAGTCAAATGAAGAAGTTGAGTATTGGGTTGTATCCCACATTCCCCATCCAATATGAGCAAGTCCATCCTGTGAGGGATCTTTTTTTTTTTTCCAACAAACATCTTTATTAAATTTTCACACATGACATAGGCAATTTTACACTTGTACAAATGAAAAACAAACAACATGACACCACTTTAGTTGCAAACAATATACATCACAGACTACATACCTCTCAACTGTCCAGATTTTTGGCTTATATTTTTGATCTGTTCTTCATAAAATTTGTGGTTTTCTGGAAAATCACTGGGATGATCTGAGGATTGAAGTCACTAATTAATGACATACATTTGAGTTTCAGACTTCAAACCATTCAGAAAATCTATGTTAAAACAAACCCTGTTACTCTAGCAACTTTATAAGTGTATAAGAGCAATATATGAAATACATCCCTATTTTTGGGCCTTTGTCCCCCCATTTTGTCAGACTTTGTCCAGATTTCTTGCACTAAGAGGTTGAGAGGTATGCACAGACACCAATGAAACAACTGTAGTTGCAAACATTATACATCACTTATAATCTAGCCAGACATTGTCAGTTAATCATTATATGGCTCATTCAGATCCTGCCTCAAAGCTCATTCCTGCTTTACATATATTGTTCCCACAATTCCCATTTTTTGCCTATGTAGTTTGCTCCCTCCCTTTTCTAAAGATCCCAATTCCAGTTGTTTGATCTCTGTTACTACATTCACTACTTCTAGTAAAGTCAGTCTAGACTTTGATTTCCATTTTCTAGTAATTGCTTTTTTGGCAGCCACCATAATTAGACTCAGCAAGGCTTTACTATGTGTCTAGGCAATTCCGATTCTGTATCATAAATCAAAAAAATCATCTCCCAAGTCAATCCAATCTTTTCACCCAGCATCATCATGTGAGGGATCTTGTGGTAATTGCTCACAGCCAATTTCATCAGAAGGGAGAACCACAGGTGCCTGGGCAAAGGGGGTCTATTCCAGCAGGACTCTGGTTATCGAAAGGCATATAGGAACAATTCCAAATAGAGAAAATTATCTGTTTTCCAGGCCAGAGACCACGGGGTCCTGAAACAGAATGTCTTCCGCTGTCTGTTTCGACTGCAGGCAAACAGATCCATAGGTTCAACCTCCACTTGTGAGGGTCTATCGTGAACCTGCTAAGCTTGTCTGCCACTAAATTATAATTTGTGCTGAACCGCTATATCCCAGACTACAAGAGCAAGTCTGTAGAAGGGATATGATCTTGCCCCCTCCCTTGTTTATGTACCACATCACAATTGTATTGTTCGTGATGACTACCAAGGGACCTGAAACCCAGAGATGATACAAGGATTGGACAGCATGCAGAATGGCCAGCATTTCCTTGATATTTATGTGTTTCACCCTGTCCTGTCTGTTCTAAAGACATTGATCCCCACCCCCAAAGTGAAGTCTGAGGCATCCGCTGTCACTGACTGATTAGTATCTGGGGACAAAAGGAAGACGAAGACCGAGCATCAAGTGGGCACCCATCAACATAGCTCCCTTTTCACAAACCACAAAACAGGAATCTGAAAGGACAGAGAAAACCGGTGTTACGTTCAGAGTTATGATGAACCACTGAATTTTCCTTATATGAAGCCTGGCCAGAGGAAAAATGAGAACAGTAGACACCATTATGCTAAAATTCTAGAATGTTCCTTGGCCGACAACTGAGTCTGCTTGGAGAATTTCAGAAATGAGTCATATAAGAGAGCACCTTGTCTTGGGGGCAGAAAAGCTTTCAAGAGGGATGCAGCAAGGAGACAGCCCAGAAAGTTGATTCTGTGAGTGGGGAGCAGAGAGGACTACTCCTGTTTATAAGAAATTCCAGACTGAGAAAAAGGTTTACAACTCATTCAAGGGACCTTTGATAAGTCACTAAGGTGTCTGTCGATATAAGGCAGTCATCTACAAATGGAAACATGCAAATGCCCTGCAACTTGCAATGGGCTATTTTTGGAGGTAGGCAGTTTGTAAACACCCTGGGAGCAGTAGATAGCCAAAAGACAAAAACAGAAAGCTGTAAATATGACCTAGCCAAGAAATGCAAATATTGTCTGAAACTGTATGGCTTGGAATACGATGATAAGCATCTTTTAAATTCAAAGTCACAAGGAAGCTGCTTGGGGAAATGAGAGGCAATACCTACTGAACGGAAAGCATTTTGAATTTTGGAACTCTGATATGAAGGTTCAGGAAGGAAAAGGTCTAGAACATGCTTCCAGGAACCTCCAGGCTCTAGAACCAGGCACATTCTTGAATACAAATCCCTAATTCATTATGAGGAGGGCATAAGCTTTATGACTCTCTGAGCAATATCTGCTGGAGAATAGGAGGGAAGAACGAGCTCTAAGACAGGGAGTGAGGGGGGAATTTTCCCCCAAAAAGAGGAGGGGGCTTGCACTGCCAATGGAAACCTTCACAAATTATGTCCAGTGCCCAGGAATCTGATATTATATATAGCCAAAAGAATAGTGAATGGCCAGAATCTGGGACCAGTTCACAGAAATGCTGGTATGGGAAGAGAGAGTCAATTTTGTTAAACTGGCTTTGGATGGGAGCAGTAGAACCCTTATTACTGGATCTATCATGCCATTGCCTCCTGTAAACGTCTTTATTGGAAGATCTCTGGAAGGACCTTGACTGAGATCTGGACGAGGAATTTGTATGAGGGGAAAATTGCTTGGAATAACTTTGAAAGGAGGCCTGAAAAATCTGAGTAACCCCTTGGATTAGTTTTCACAGTGGTAGCGTTGTTGCCTCACAGCAAGAGGTTCTCCTGTTCGATTCTTGGCTGGAGTGCCTTCTGCCTCACAGCAAGAGGTTCTCCTGTTCAATTCTCGGCTGGAGTGCCTTCTGTGTGGAGTCTGCATGTCCTCCCCGCAGTCGAGTGGCCTCTGAAAGACATGAGTGAATGGGTGTGCCTTCGCTGAATGTTGGGCATCAGGATGGCAACTCGGCACCATAAAAATCTACTGAAATTCATTAGCGGACCAGAGTTCTGCTGTGGCGACCCCTAGTAGCAGCTGGCTTGAAAGGAGGTAGAGTGAGTTTCTCCAAAACAAAGTTAAGGTCCCAGGCTGGGGTTGGAGCTCTCCTGGGTGGTCTCAAATTTTTGGACCCTCTGAGGAACTGCTTGAGCAGTGGATGACAGAAGAGGGGAGGTTCTGTGTTATAATGAGCTGAAATGGCTGAGGCGTGGATTTTAATGGAGGAAAATGACAGGCCCTTGTGAAGCATCTCAGTTAAGTATTGTAAAATCTGAGGTAAATTGGGCACTGCTGCACTCATCCCTTGAGCTTGGTTCCAGGCACAGAATCGTTTCCATTTTTCAGCATAAGATTTCCTAGTACTAGGCCTCCTTGCCTCTAAAATGATATCTATCACAGGTTTACTGAGGGATGGTAAAGGAGAGATTATGTAATTAGCCAGGCTGCAAGGTTCAGTGTTAGAAGCTGAGGGTGCAGAATCTGGTTCTCCTGCTGAGACAACAGGGAAGGAGTCTGAGGCAGGTGCCATGGGGGTAACCGTGACACACTGCGCAGGAGGGGGTACCATTGTTGGTGTGGCCAGACTGGAGCAATCAAAATCATCCTTGGTTCATACTGTTTGATTTTTAGTAGCACTTTGGAGAGCAGAGGCAGAGGGGGAAAGGCATAGACTGATAGGTTTTTCCAGCTGAAGGACAGAGCATCCACTTTCCAGGCTTATTTGTGGGGAGTCCTTGTGCAAGATTTGTCCAATTGGTAGGTCTGGGGAGAGGCAAATAGGTCTATATCTGGGCTCCCCCATTTGCTTGATAACACGTTGAAAATCCTCAGTTCCATTTTCCACTCGTGTGGGTCCATGAGGTTTCTGCTTAGTCCGTCTGCCAGTGTATTTAATTTTCCTGGCAGGAATTGAGCTTGTAGGTGCACTTGGTAGCTCAAGGCTGTGTTCCACAATGCCATGGCTAGTCTGCAGAGGGGGTAAGAATGTGTACCCCCTGCTTGTTTATGTACCACATAACAGTGGCATTGTCCATCTTTACCATGAGTTGTCCTGGAAGAATGTGGTCCTTGAAGGCTGTCAGAGCATTCTGTACAGCTAACATTTCTTTTTGATTGATATGCAGGTGCATTTGACTTGGGTTCCATTTGCCCTGAATGCACTTCCCTGCCAGGTGAGTCCCCCAAGCATAGTCCGATGCGTCTGTTGTTAGGGTTTGGGGGGCAGGGGGTAGTGTGAAAAGTAGTCCCTTGTTTTGGTGGCAGGCTTCTGCCCACCAAAGGAATTCTAGGCGTATGCAAGGTATGATAGGAATCATTGCTTCTGGATCCTGAGAATGTTGACACCATAGGCTTTTTAGATACCACTGTAGTTTCCTCATATGCAGTCTTGCATATGGTATTAGAAGAATGCAGGAGGCCATGAAGCCCAAGGCTTGCAGTATTTGTCTTGCAGATAGCAGGGTTTTTGTAGCAACTTGCTTGAAGTAGGTTGTCAAATGAATTTGTTTCTCTGGCATGAGGTAAGCCATCTGGGAAGTTGTATTCAAGCTTACTCCCAGGAATATAATCTGTTGACAGGGTACCAGGTGTGATTTCTTTTCGTTTATGGTGTACCCCAGACAAGTTAGAACCCTTCATACAAAGGCCAGATGATTCAAAAGTATGTTCTGGCTTTCTGCCTGAATTGGACAATCATCCAGGTGTGGGTATATTTGAATATTCCTTTGCCTGCAAAATGCAATAACTGGATCTAGGCACTTTGTGAATACCCTGGGCGCAGTAGATAAGCCAAAGGGCAGTGCATAGAACTGATATTGTGTGTTGCCTGCTTTGAAGCATAGGTATCTTCTGCAAGATTCCCAGCTTGGGATGTGCAGGTATGCTTCTTTTAACTCTAGTTTTGCCAACCAGGCATCTTTGCCTAGCATAGGAAGTAATTGGTGAAGAATCAGCATCTTGAATTTTGGAATCTCCAAAAAGGTGTTTAGAGCAGACAGGTCCAGGATACGATGCCATGAATTGTCTTTTCTGGGTACCAGGAAAATTCTCGAGTAGAAACCTTATCCTTTTTCCTCTTCTGGTACCAGCTGAATAGCCCCCATGCTCAAGAGAAAAAGTACTTGTTTTTGGGCCTCTGCCCACTGATTTGGGGGTAGGTCCGGCCACCTGCTTGGTGTTGGCAACGTGTGGAAGTGAAATCTGTATCCCTGGGACACTATATTTAAAACCCATTTGTCCTGGGTAATGAGTTCCCAGTTCTTTGCATGAAGAGCAATCTTTCCCCCCAAAGGGGCAGTCAGTTGATAAGTGCTTGGAAATTTTTAAATGAAGTCATTGAGACAGTTTGCCATAGGAAGTAGTCTTATTACTCCCAGATTTGGAAGTGGAGCCCCCCCCCCCCACTGCTTAGTCCTGTGTGTCCCCCGTTACTGAAACCTAGGGTTTTTGCTGTGTCTGGGTTTCCTGAAAGGGGCTGGAAAGGACCAATTCTTAGAGGGCCAGTGCCTACTAAATCTAGGAGGCTGAACTTGTAGGAAATCCTTAATAGTTTGCATAGATTTAGCTTTATCTTCCATCTTTTTAAGAACTTCCTCAGCCTTGTTGCCAAACAGGCGGTCCAACAATTTAGCTTTAACATGATCAGGCAAATATTGCTCCTTTAGCCAAGCATGCATAGCCGGCCTTAGGCATAGGCCAACTAGGTGGCTGCCTAGGGCGCCACTCTAGTAGAGGCACTTTTCCAGTATTTATTTGGTGTAGGTAGACTAGGATGGGGGCACCAAGTGGTGTGATAGGGGGTGCCATGGTGCCCTTTTGCCTAGGGCACCAGTTGACCTAAGGCTGCTCCTGCAAGCATGCCTTCTGAGCACAGACCCAGTGACAGCAGCCCTGCAAGAGGCCTCTAATGAATCAAAACCACACTGCAAAGTACGTTTTCCAACTTGTTCAACAGAATGCATTAAATCCTGTAATTCTTTATTTTCCACACAGTCAGGAATCAACATCATTTTCTGTTTAAGCAATCCATAACATGTTGCTGATACTTTAACATATGAAACTGGCTGTTTAAAGCCCTAATGGCTAAGGTTTCAGAAGTGTAAACCTTCTTACCCCATCTATGCAGTGCCCTTGAGTCTCTATCAGAAGGGGTAGGATTTTTAGCAGTAAAAGCCTTAATGCCCTTGGGCCCCTGCGGAATGGTCTCTGGATCCGCAATAGGATTTTTAAAAAAGAACTTGTGTGACTCTGGGACCCTGTAGTATCTGTCAGGTTTTCTGGGAGCAGGAGGCAAGGAATCAGGGGCCAAACTAGATTCCAAAAAAGCATCATCAACAATGTCTAGCACAGGAGGAATAGCTAAAGGCCTATGCTGAGGTAGGAGTAAGAAATCCCTAAGCCTCTTTTTTGAATCAGAAAAATCCTGGCTTTCCCAGTAGAAATGCTCCCTTAGAGTATGTAAGGTTTCCCCAAATGAAAAATCCTCTGGAGGGGAAGCAGAGGGAATGGGGTCCTCTTCATCAGAAACCTCATAAGTAGATGAGGATAAATCCAGATCATCAGAAGAATCAGAAAAAAACAGAATCCTGGTCAGAAGATTTATAAACAACTTCAGTCCTAGGCCTCTTAGAAAGGGGGGATTGGCTACCCCTGATTAGATCTTCAGCCATTCTTATCATTTGTGTTTTAGGCATAGAGGCCTGAGCATGTCACCTGGGCGTCATTTTTTTAGGCATGGTTCGAGATTTAGGCCTAATTGAAGAAGGAGGCGTTTGTTTAATATGCAAGTCCGTAGGCCTGAATACACCCTCAGAAGCCGGTGCCTGCTCAGTGGCTCCGGACCCATCCAAGGTAGAGACATCCACGGGTTCCATAGTTGAAGCATCTCGCGGCATACCGGACTCCAAATGGGTTTCAGTAGAGGCCTGCAAATCAGAAGTAGCGGGTATCTGGGGCTGCGAAAGCGCCTCACTGAGTACTGTCGAACTGGTGACTGGCTTAGGAGAAGCGTCGTTGGCAGTTTTGGACCTTGGCGGCCTGTCTCTGCCTTTATCTTTGCGTTTTTTTGGAATCCCGGTAGTTGGATGGCTAACCGACGACATTTCTGGATAGTTAAACAGAGAACTGAAATATTTAGAGGCGAAAATATACAGATGACGGATAGTGCGCTGATTAAATAAAGCACAAAACCGACAGCAAGGTACGTTGTGGTCAGGGCCTAGGCAAGGAATACAGTACGAATGAAAATCTTTATGTGGTATTTGCTTTCCAGAAGTAATGCAATTATTAACTTTTACTGACACTGGTTGGACAGAGAGAGTGTTGGAAGGACTTGGCTTAGAACCTTGACTAAGGACTCAACTCTATAGCTATGCCAGTGAGGAGTCTTACTGGACATCTGGAGAAAGAGGGAGAAACCAGCCCCAGACAGACTGTGATCTCTGTGTGCTCTTAAGGGAAACTGAACTTTACTGTTTGTGTACTTATCTTCCCAATGTGCACGTCCCTCACTGGTGCTAGTGGTGAGTATTGAGGTTCCTTGATTACTGGGCCAGTGTAGGGGGATCACAGAAGGGTGGTGATTTTAATATAGAGACAGTTAGGATGGGTTGTACAAAAATTAGGGATAATCGAGGGAGATAGTTGCTTGTGGTGTTCAATATTGAGGATAATCACATTACTTTGGGAACTTTTTATGGTCCTAATGAGGATGATCAGACTCCTATCAGACAATTTTTTTCAGGCGATAGGTTCACTTCAGTGAGGTCACAGGTTACTTATTACTGGAGGTGATTTTAATGTTGCTCCTGATTCCAGCACTGATAGAACACAAGCAAGGAGTATTAGGTTATCCAAGCACCAGAGGGAATTAAAGCACTGGATGGAGGAATTTTAACTAACTCCTACATTGCAAAGATCTGGATTACCTTTATCAATGATGTGGCTGGCTAGTATATTAAATTTCTGGTTGGTTAAGAGACATTATGTTCAAGGAGTTCAAGACACACAGCCGGTGATGGGGAGCTTGTCAGACCATTCTATAGAGACAATCTTATTGGGTGGGGGGGGGGGGTCAGACTAAGTGGCCAATGACAATGGACTCTGGACTGACTTTTGTTGTGGGGTAAGGACAACCTAGATTTCATTGAGGAGAATATGGCCTTATGTTGGGTAGCCAGTAAGGAAAGGAATGATGAGGCTGTTTCTGGCTGGCTAAATATTAAAAGACATTGTAGGAAGAGGTAGGATGGTGAGGTAACTATGGATAATGATCAGACTGTAGTTACTATGGCAGAACTGTATGAAAGGTTAGTTGGGGACCAGACAATACTTGATGGAGTAAAGAATAACTAGTTTTGTTTAGGTAAACCTGGGTAAGTTGTCAGAGGAAATGAGACTAGATCATTAGCTGCAGGTAAAGCTCCCCGGTTTGATGGGTTTACAATGGATTTTTATAAGACATTTAAAGGACAGACAGGTTCAGTTCTACTGAAGTGATTTTAGGATGTTATAAAAAGAGGAAGGTTCCCTAAAGAAATGCTTAATGCTAACGTAATAATGATCCCTAAACCTCACAAAGATCGAAACAAAGCTTAGAATTATAGGTATATCTTGTAGCTACAGAGTGAGTTTAAGGGGTTTGCTAGGATATTAGCCATACTGGTTGAGAAGATCTTGCATCTGATAATAAAAAGTAATCATTTAGGCTTCATAAAAGGCTGACATAGAGGACCAGGTACAATCAGGCTTTGGCTAAATAAACAAGGATATTACAGGTGGCATAAGATATAAGCAGGAGCCTTACTGATTGATTTCAACAAGGTTTTTGATTCTACTAAATGGCCATTTCTGTGGCAGGTGCTTGAGTTATATTTGTTTCCTTCCAGCTTCATTGACAAGTAAAAGCTGTTATATCAGGAATCGACTGAGCAATTATGGGTAAATAACTTGCTTTCACACACAACTAAACTAGGTAGAAGAAACACACATGGCTGTCTTATGTCCGCCTTACTTTTTGTGTTAGCAGTATCAGTTACTGATCTTTATAAAGGTGAATGTTTTAAGGATTTTAAGATTAGACATGGGAAACAACCATGTCCTCTGACTACATGGTTTGGTGACAACTGTGCCATATGGATAAGTAGCCCAATGGAGCAGGCCAGCCTAATCTTATAAGAATTAAGAGAGGCTGTCATATTACAGTGGGTTAAGAGTTACTTTGGATAAAACTATTTACAAGTTTGAGCAAGGGGGCTGATTAGCTCTTCTTTGGCTCATCAGACTGGTTGCTCTGTGGTCCCTCAAGTAAGATATTTGGGTATTTTAATTTCTCATACGATAGACAAAATAGTACAACAGAACATGATGCTGGCTTTTAAAGAGATACAGGATATCAGTAGACGGAAGGAATTGAATCTCCCATGTTTAGATAAGATACAAATGGTAAATATTTGTATTTTGCACCAAGATTTTGTTTGTTCATAGGCACCTGCCCCATGCCACTTTTTCACCTTTAAAAAGGTCCAGACCTGTACATTTGACTTTGTAAGGGATGGGAGGGTACCAAGGAACAGCCTAGGGAAGTTGGAGGCTTTGGAATTCTGGATATACATAGTCATCGTATGGCAGCTGGATGCTGGTTTTATATTACAGCTAGAAGCAGGGACTTCCTTATATGGCTCCTCCCTGAAGCTAGTTTAAGAGTGAAAATTAAAGTCAGAAGAATAGCCACCCCCTTTTACAAAGCTTTGAGATCCAGAAGGATTAGATTCATGGTTCTAGCAAAGATCAGGAAAGAGGTTAGGGGGTGGTAAGAAAACATCCTTGCTTTCCATTCTCTGGAATAAAGCCTTAATTCATATTTATAGCATCTCGCGGCATACCGGACTCCAAATATCATCTTCTGGGCAAACTGGTGGTCTGCAGGGATCTGGTTTGTTAAGGATATATGAAATGGGAATAATGAGCAGATTTTTTCTTTTAATAAGTTGAGACAGTCTTTCCTGAACCTAAAAGCCCATTGGTGGCAATACTTGCAGTTGTGATTGGTCATATCCAGGCTGATTTCTAATTACAGTCTGGAGGGGGAGGGAAGACTGTTACCTTTCTTCATGCACAATGTAGGGTGGAGGAATAAATTAGGTTGTTTGAAACTGAAAAGACTATACAATGTTTTTAGGGAGGACCTCCGCACTCACCTTGCTGCAATGGACACTGGGAGGGGCACTTTACTAGGTATGGCTGTAACTTAGGATCAATTATTAGGAGGCCTAAGGCAGCTCAAGAATGATGACTGGGCACAACTAGCACACATTACTGTTCCCAAGGAGTTTTATCATTGGGATCTCACTCCAGTGCAGCTTGTCAAGAAAGGCTGGTCCAATGATTCCAGGTGATGACAATGTTCTTTGGAAGGGGGCAACCTATATGCACTTGATATGGTTTTGTCTGTAGGTAGCTAAATGGTGTAGAATTGTGACCGGATTGGTGGGAATGGACACTTAGGTTTCCTCTTCCATATGTAGTTAATATTGGGAATTTAGGATTATAGGACGGTAAAATTCCCTGAGGAAAATGGAGTTAGCACGGGACAGGATGGTCATCAGAAATTTCTTCCACATGACTGGATTAAGAGTGCACTTATCAAGTATAGTTATTAAACAGTAAGTTGAAGGGTAGGTTTGGTCATGTACTCAGCTGGATATGGTTCAATGAAATGAATACTGGTGCGTTTTTTTCATTTAAGCTACAAGACAGTCCCATGATGGGACAGCAGAGCTGTCACTCTAGGATTGGTGCTAAGATCTGGCCCAGTTTGATTGATGAAATTCTTAGCTTTTTGAACATTTTATGCTTTTTTCTTTTTTCATTTGTTTTAAAAGGTTGGGTGGAGGTTTATATACTGTTTTTGTTTTTATGAATGAACCAATCAGTGTTGTGTAGTAACTATGTTAAATGTTGTTAAAAACAAATAATGCAAATTGGCTATCCGAAAAGAGTATAGAATGGCAATACATGAAAGAGAAAAAGCATGGAAAGAATAGCAAAAATATAAAACACCACAATCTCAAAAACTTCAGAATGCTCTGCAACCATACTAAAAAGCAAATAAGTGAAGGCAAAACCTACACTATCACAACATTCAGAATAATAGTAAACACAACACTAAAAAAAATTCTAGTCATCCATTAAAGAAATTTTACACTCTGGCCAAAAATTCAACCCTAATCCCTCTTCCAATAACTCTCTTCTTAAAATTACAACAGAATTCAACTCTTATTTCACAGATAGCATAACATACCTAACCAAGGATTCCTCAACATCTAATCCCAACCCTTCCCAACAGCCATATGTCACCACATCCACTTTCACCTAAAAACTTGTGCTCACATTCTATCTAAAACTACTTTTAAACAAACTCAAACCATGCTCTACTTCATCTGATCACCTTCCAAATTAGTACCTTAAAAAAGCAGCCAATAGTACTGCCTGTCTTGTCTCAAATTTTGTAAGTAGGTGAAAACAGGAATCCCATGTTCCCTCTGTCTGGAAAAAAAATAACACATTATCCCTCTACACAAAGGAGGAAATTCAACAGCCGCACCTAACTTTAGATCTATAACAATACCCCCCCCCCTCCTCAAAATACTTGAAAAATGCATTCAGAAACAATAGTTAAACTATCTTCTGCAGGAAGAGCTCCTATCCCCCAAAACGTTTTCCGTCCCTCCCATAGTACTAACACTGTACTTCTAACATTGCGAGATACAGTAAAAAAAGCTAGAGATAATGACAAAATAGTCTCCTCCTTATTTCTAAACTTGCCTAAAGCCTTCAACACAGTTTGTTACAGTGAACTTCTACTTCAGATGTCCTCATTAGGTCTATCTCAGCCCACCCTTCTATGGTTCAAAAGCTACTTTTCCAATAGGTATCAGTCAGTAAAATGGCACTATACACTCTCTCCATACCTCCCAGTTACCACTGGTGTGGCACAACCCCTAACCTTGTTCCCCTCCTCTTTAACATTCTCAATAACACTCTCCACACAACAGGCCTCCCTAACATACTACACGGATGACTCCACATGTACATGCACATCAACCTGTCTGGGCTTTAATAGTCACTGATACATGGCTTTGTAACACGCAACTCACGCTCGACCCATTCTATATATATATATATATATATATATATATATATATATATATATATATACACACACACACACACACACACACACACACAATCTCTTAATACAGCCATTGAAGTCACTTCTCATAGCAAATTATTAGGGATAATAATCGTAAATTTGACCTGCATTTACAACCTACGTATTAAAAAAAAAAATCACCAAAAACTATGGATGCTTTATACAGCCAAAAATGTTATCACCAATACAACTAAAACTACACCAGCCACTACTTACCTTCTCCTCTCACTACTTTGTGGTGCTCCCATCCTTACTAATCTCCAAGTATCACAAAAAGCAAACCTTGAACAATGTTACAACACAGTTGCTAAATTTGCTGCATATACCCTTTTCAGAACCGAGCAATGCATGTCACTAAAAAGGCTAAACTGGTTAGAACTACCCATCAACTAACATACACGCAGCTTCTTACCACCTACAGTAAACTCCCTCTTATCCGTTCTCGCTGGGACCAGACCTTAGGCTGGATAAACGAATGGCTGGTTAATCAGAAAAAGCATACAAAGTAATATTTATAGGTTATAAATCAGCTATAATAACAGGATTTGTGTTAGTATGCATTTTTCTAATGAATATGAAGTCTAAAACTCAAATGTCTGTCACCGTTTAGCCCAGAGGAGACGGAAGTGTAGTTCTTCTCTGTTGTCTTTTGCTAGGACTATGGCAAAAATTTGATGGCCAGCTAAAGAGAGACCAGAGGGTGTCTGCTGTATAAAATTAGCCAAAATCCATCTGCTTGTCCAGCACTAAATAATATTCTACACTTGGTCATTATGATGCAGTAACCAAAACCTCCTCTCTGTCCACAAACCTATCAAAACTGCTGGGCATTGTCTGTGCTCATACCATGTTGTTAATGCCGGGAACATCAAAAGGCAGATTCAGGATAGCCACAAGACAATTTCAATGCATACAGATAATGATGGGGCCCACAAATGCATTACCTGGCTGGATAGTGGATTGCGGCTCCTCAGATGGTGTCTAAAGTCCACAGGGTGAAAGAGAAAGGGGTAGTGCAATGCCAGAGGAGCTACCCATGTCACTGGTGAAATAGACATACAATGGTCCCCTACTAACAGTACTCAAAAGCTACATTACTGTTAAAATATTCAGTTACAAGGGAGGCAACTCCAGCAATACGAGCTGAAGTAAAAAGCACACACTGGAACCTGCTAAATAAGATAAACCTGACATGAGCCTCTAGCGGCAAAGTCTGAGTGTGGATGTAAAAACTAGAGCTTTGAGGAAACTAGCCACTGGGAAATGTATCCAGACAAGAAACATCACAGAAGTGAATTAAACAGGAATTTCCTTTATGACTTAAGCATGCAAAGCATAAACACAAAGGCAGTACTTGTTTTCTGTCAAGTAATTTTAAAGTATTCAAAAACTCAAATCAGCAGTAGGAAAGGAGTAGAAGAAGAAATGAACTATGGGCTGCGAGATTCTGAGACTTGGCCATAAGTTCTGAGATCCAAGGTTACCCAAAACCCTTTTAGTCCCCAGGCATGACCATAAGAACCAGACGCATCTATTGGAGAAGGCAGGGAAGTGTATGCTGACTTAGTAGAGGAGGATAGAAACCAGTTTTGCTTGTGAAAGCATAACATTTGTTAACACACTGACAGTGAAAACAGCTCAACAAGACAGCTCACTTGGACAAAGACTGCAAATGAAAAAATAGTCAATTACAGCTTCCCAGAAAAAATACTGCATTTCTTCTCAAACAGGGTATGTGTTCTTTCAAAAGTGATACCCATATATTGCTTAAATATTTTTGAGGAAGGCTCAGATTTTTCTCTGAGATTGGCAACTATGCAACAAGTTAACCTCGTGGTAAGCTGGTGTGCATTTTAAGCTTACAGAAATTCTTAGCTGTAACAGCCTTATGTAATTACATGTTGGCCAGTGGGTATGGGGAAATAAGTAGGGCATATAAATAAAAAATAATCCCTACAGCCACTTGCAAGAGACTGCACTGGGATGCCTCAGTCTCCCCTCAGGCAACAAGAAAGTTTTAGATTAGGTGCAAGGGGGCCAGGAGCAAATCAGTATTGGAGTTCAAGGAGAACTAGTGTCAGCTGGCAGTCTACTCCATAGGGTCTAAAAAAGGGAGGCCCTTCCTGCTTCAAAAATGATAGTGAAACTTGCAGGCTGCTAACAGCAGCAGTGTATTAATAATAATTAGTAGATTACAGTATTGTGAATGTTAAAGCATTCAGTGGTGGCAGTCTTCCACTTTACTCCCCACTAGGAAAACAATGTGAAAGTGACTACTTAAAAAGTGGAGAAACTATGAAACAACCGACTGATCCTTGTGCATGACCCTACTCCACAACTTAAACAATAAATTGACCAGATTTTGGAATATTATATGAAGCATTAAATCATATCTGAGAATTTAAGACAACAACTTGTTTCCAACCCAAAATCACAAATTTTCTACATTATTGAAAGCATGTAAATGTGCCAAGACTTCCCTTGGTAGACTATGGCCAAGGTTCCCTGAAATAACCTTTGTCTGTGTTTCTGGATGTATGCAGTACACCACTAAGTGGCCTAGCTTAAGCTAAACTCAAAGATACTATAGAATTTTGCACATTACACTGAGCATAGACATAGACTAGAACTAGCATACATGTAAATCCAATTTTACATCCTTATACACGAATATTCCACACTTAGGAGATAGGGGGGATGAGGTTATTATAAATATTGGTTACACAAATCTGTATTGGTTAATTTAATGGTGTTGTGACACAGTTGATTGAAACTGTACTAACAAAATTGTCTTCTATTTTAACAGCAGATGTTTTCTCCAATTCAAAGGTACTGCAACAGGGGTCACTTATGTCCCCATTCACACTAATTTCTTTATCAGCACTTTTTTAAATGCAGTATACATATAATGATCACTGTTAACAAATTTATAGGACTTACTGGCATGTGTAGTCAATTTTAGATGAGTGCTGGGCAATATGAAAAGGGGAAATGGTAGACTGCAAAAGGTTTTGGAATATTTGAACTCTGTCTAATGTATTCCATATGCAACTTTTCACTACTGATTTTCTAGATGCAATTGTCACAAAGACCTTAGATAGTTCTGTTGTCATTACTGTGGAACGACAGACCTTTTTCAAAAATACAGTAAACTCTCAGTTAACCAGAACTCAAGCAACTGGCAAAAAAATGAAATACAGTACAATTTTCATGTGTTGCTCTTTCTGTATTCCCCCCACAGAAACATACCTTACATTTTTAGAGTTTTAAAAAGAAAGATGGGAATAAATTCCCTCTCTCCCCAAACTGAGAACAAGCCAAACCAAGCAAATATAGGGTAAAGTATTAGTCAGGCCTATTTTTAATAGTAACTGTCATGCAACCAGAAACTACAGTTATCTGGCATTTACCAATCCCCATGGGTGCCAGTTAACCGAGAGTTTACTGTACTTTTTTAGACCATAGAAGCCACCACCCCAAATTTATATAGCTTAACATTCTGAAATTGCAATCCTTAGGTTAAGGAGAATTTTTAACATTGAGCAATTATTAACAAGCATCTGCAGGTCTAGTATATAGACTATGCATGTAGTGTATGGTGCTCAACACCTTGTGGAACCTTCCAAACAAAGTGAAAGGCATTTCTAAATCAGATGCTTTACAATACAATAGAACTAGGGGGGAACCTGGTTCAACAACAGATTCAGAACAGCACTACCTTTAATAGTAAACAGTTTAAAATAGCTAGAGTTATTAATAAATACTGGCCCATTTTACAAAGTAACAGCTATTTGCGATCCACTTTAACTGAACAATGTAAATTTACCCGTTTAATATGTGAAAACCTGCCATCTTAATTTAATACACATAAAAATGAAATTCTAGTTAAACAAACAACACTAAAGATAGGGTGGTGGGCTCATTGTCCTTTGGACACTGTTCTTGCTGCAAAATTTCACACAGGGTGTTTAAACTTAAATGTTTCATTAACTGCGTCAATTAAGGCATAACATATTTAGTGTTGTGCTCCTGTTATGCATTTTATGTAGGGAAACAGAATGCTCAAACTGAGAATAACAAAACAATAGATTACAGTTGTGTAATACCTTACCATTAATGGTAGATGTCCTTGCCTTCACTGCTGCAGTATTCTTAACAAATGGGATTCCCTGCCATGGAAGCCCAAAGTCCGGCCAGTCTACAAAGACTCTTGATGCTTTAAAGATACGCCGAACGTCACCCAAATGCTCCTTGCATAGCGTAAGGCATAAAGGTAAAGTTCATGCCTACCATAGTCAGAACCTGATTGCCCCAGTAGGAACACTAGTCCAAGGAACCTCATGAGGTAATCTGTACATCCAGGAAGGCAATGGACTATGTGGAAGGCTAGAGGGAGGGAGTGAATACTGCAACAATGAAGGCAAGGACATCTACCATTACAGTAAGATTTTACACAAATGTACTATGTATTTACATTCACTGCTGCAGCATTCTTAACGTATGGGAGACTGCCAAAGCACAAGAGGAAACTAGGATGGGAAGGAGCAGAAAAGTCCCCTAAAAAGCAATAAAGAACGGCACTAGGAAAACCAGCCCTAACTCTAGAGATGCCATTCAACTTGTAGTGCTCGGTAAAGGTATGCTCAGAAGTCCGGGTAGCTGATTCAAGAACAGAATTAGTATCTAAACCCTTGAAAAAAGCAGCAGAAGAAGCCACAACTCTAGTAGAATGAGCCTTGATTGAAGAGGGAAGGCTCTTGCCATGAAAAGTGTAACAAAAAGAAATAGCCTTAGAAATCCAAAAATAAATAATTTGGTTGTATACAGCAAGCCCCAAAGATCTAGGATGAAAAGAAACAAATAACCGATCAAATTTTCTAATAGCCTTAGTCTTATCCAAATCAACCCTGAGTTGCCTGTGTGGTAACTTGTGATGACTGCCACTGGCTAAATGCAGAAGAAGAGAGAACTAGTGCTGTTGTGGCCAAAAGGGAGTCCCCAACAAGATTTTGAGAGCATCTTGTTGAATTTTGAATAGGACTTTCGGAATGAGAGGAAGGGGTGGGAATACATAAAGAAACACCCCCTTCCAAGAAAATAAGATGGCATCCACCTTCCACACCAGAGGACCTAGGATTCTGGCACAAAACAGAGGAAGTGGTCTGTTCAAAGGAGAGGCAAAAAGATCCACTTGAGGAGTACCACACTGGTGGAGAATGCCCAGAAACACATCCATGTGAAGCAGCCATTCGTGTGACTGAGATCAGCACCTGCTCAGAGCATCTACCACAATGTTCTGACCGGAAGGGATATAAACTGCCTGAAGAGTCACTTAACACTTGACAGCAAGATCCCATACCAGAATTGCCAACCGGCAAAGAAGATAAGATATTATTCCTCCCTGTTTGTTCATATACCACATCACTGTGGTATTGTCTGTGAACACGCTGAGTGGCCCTGGAGAGAAAAGAGGATGAAAGTCCTGAACAGCCAACAGAAGAGCTCTCATCTCTTTGACACTGATGTGCTCCTTCTGCTGACCCCCTGAACTTTTAGAAATCAATCACCCCCAATCCCAATGTTTGAAGCTTCTGTGAACAATTCCTGAGATGGAAGAGTGGGATGAAAAGGGATCCCTGGATTCACAGACAACTGCTGAATCCACCAGAGAATTCCTGTCTGAGACAAGGAAGAAGAGGAACTACACAGTCTAGAGGATGTGCATGTTGAAGCCACAATGACTTCAGAAACCAATTAAACTTTTTCATATGAAGTTTGGCCAGATGGAGCATCAGAATGGTGGATGCCATGAAACTCAGAGCTCTCAGAAACTCCATGGCAGTAATGGAAGTCATACGAAGAGGAATGTGAAAGAAAGAAATGAGAGTTAAGGCATTGTATGGGGCAAGGAAGCCAGCACTGGCACCGTCTGAATCCAAAAACCCAGAAAAACATGAACCTGAGAAGGAGTCAGAGTAGACTTTTTGAAATTTATAGTGAACCCCAGACTCTGAGGAAGGGAAATGTTAAAAATGAAGATTTTGCAAAAGGGTTTCTGGAGAGGACGCCTGAATCAATAGGTCATCCAAGTAAGGAAAAAACTGGATCCCTTGAAGTCTCACAGGAGCAAGGCATTTGGTAAACACCCTTGGGACAGTAGAAAGGCCAAAGGGCAAAGCAGAGAACTGAAAATGCCAGGAAGCAGCAGAAAAATGCAAAAACTTCCTGAAAAGAGGATGGATCGGAATATGGAGATAAGCATCATCGAGATCCAGAGACACCAAACAGGCCTGAGGGAGCAAGAGAGGAAACAGAATCTGGAAGGACAGCATCCAAAAGGAAGGCATTTTCAGAAAAGTGTTTAGAAGAGAGAAGTCTAGAATAGGTCTCCAAGTGCCCTCTTTCCTGGGCACTAGAAACAGTCTGGAGTATAACCCTTTCCCCCTTTGGGACACAGGCATTTCTTGAATAGTACCCAGAGTCCAAAGATTTTTGAAGAACCTCTGGGAAAAAGGCAAGTTGTTCCCAGGGAGGCTGAGGAATGCCCATAAAAAGGAGGATGGGATTTCCACACCATCAAGTACCCCTGATGAATGACTGACAGAACCCAAGAATCCTGAGTAATATGAAGCCAAACAGGAGGAGAAAGACGAACGTGGCTGGGAAAGCACAGATAGTCATACAGCACCTGGTTTGTCTAGAAAGGAAGGTTTTGGAATCCCTAAAAACTAAGAGCCTTAGCAGGAGCAGCTCATTTGCCACTCTTCTTACCTTTAGTAGAAGGGTGGTATTGCCTATGAGCAAAGGCGGGTTTAGCGGAGTAGTTTCTCTGAAATTTAGTCACAGGAGAAACACACATTTAAGCTTATGTTAGGCCTTACCCTTATCCTGAAGGGACTTAAACAAACCAGCAGCAGCTTCCCCAAACAAAAGCTTAGAATCCAGGGGAGCATCCATCAGCTTAGCCTTAACATCATCAGGTAAAGGCCGAAGCCTAAGCCAAGTATACCTCCTCATCACTGAAGCAAAAACAGCAGCCCCAGAAGAGGCATCTGTCACATCATAACTACATTTAATAGAATGACGAACAACTTGAGAGGAAGTCCCTAGCAAGGAAAGAAAAGAGGTTTTACCCTTAGAGTCTGGAAAATCAGAAATAATACTGAAACAAATCAACGAACAAGTCACAAATAAGCAAAAATGAGCACAAGCAGAGCTGGGGATCACAGTGATGTAAAAAAAATCCGTTCTTTTTCCACAAGCCGCTGTAGTACAATTGAAAACTTTTATTGAACAAGTTAAAACACAATCAGATAAGCGCTTTCGTCTCTGCTGATTCAGAGACTTCTTCAGAAAAAGAAATAATGATAAAAAACTCCTTAAATATTAAATTACAGCTTATGTCACTAATACAACACATCTAATTAATGTTAAAACACGCCCACCAGCACACTCATTTCATAGCAAAGCATAAAAACTTCATTAATCTGTGAATATAAAATGTTAAAAAATTGTTAAAATTGCATGTAATGATAAGGGACCAGTACCAAATAATAAATATAATATAATAAATATTTCAAAATAAATAACATAGCAAACAGTATTAGCATAAACTCATGTAAAAGCACTCAATAAAATAAATTCATCTTTCTAATGCCTTAAGCTTTAGGAAAAAGGACAATGAGAATGTACCATTTAACCCTGGCCACTGTGTGGCATTAGTTCTCAGTTGCCATAGAGCCTCATGTTTTTCCAAAATTAGTGTCCATGGATCACATCTTAGGTCTGGAATAAGTGTCTCAATAATAATACATTTAAAACTATGCTCAACATGTTCCATACATTGTTTCGCCAATGCACTCTTTACATTTTTATTCCTTATGTTCCTAAGATGTTCATATATGCAGTTCCTCAATTTTCTTTCTGTCTTGCCTATATAAAAAGAAGCAGAGTGCACAGTACACCACTCTCTCAGTGTTACATGAACACTTCTGATTCAGTCTCACTTTAATATTATTAATGTTGAAATTACATCCTTTTTGTATGTGTGGACAATAATTACAACTACCACACTTACTCAACCTCCTACTTTCATGTCCCTTTGTTCTGGCTTCTAGAATAGACTTCAGACATTTATCCTTTCTGTATACAACACAGGGTTTTTTTCCCCAACGAGTTCCCTTATATCCTTGTTGTTTACAATTACCAACCAGTTCTTGGACAGTATATCAGCTATGTTCTACTGGAACTGTTGAACGTAGTCACAAATGCAGTATTAAAATTACTCAGTTCCCCTATACTCCACACTTTGCAAAGTCAGTATATTAAAGTATTGTGTATTTTCCATATTACTGTCCATGACGTTATCCACAGTACAATTCCCTGCCTTTTGATTCAGGATAGGCAAGAAATACCCACTTTCACGCTTGCTGATTACTTCCAACATGACCTCATTCACAAGATTAGATGGATAACCCTTACACATGAACATGTCTTTCAACCTGTCACATTCATCTAAAAAACTATTAGAGAATGTGACCATATGTGCAGCCCTTACAAACTGCCCTTTAACCACAGCTCTTTTTTGTTTGTAAGGGTGGGGGCTTTCTTAGTGCAAATAACTATTCCAGAACGTAGATCGATTTAAATATTCTCTGCTCCCTGTCTTTCGTCAGTCTAATGTCCAAATATGAAATTTCATCAATGCCAATGGAGTGGGTAAACCTCAAAAAAATTGTCGAGTTATTCACATAGTCTAAAAATTCAGGAATTTTTTCAGGTGGCCCTGTCCAAAAAATAAAAATATCATCCAAAAACCGCACATAGCATTTGCAAAATGAAAAATAAGGTAAATTAAGCAAAAATCTCTTTTTCCACTGGAGCATTACCACATTTGCATATAGGCCCTCACATGCTGAACCCATTGATAGACCCTTCAATTGTAAATAAAACTCGTTGCAAAATAGCTGTGCTGATGAGGTCATAAAAAGGCCGAAATATGCATATCCACAGCTAGTGGGGTTTGGCTTTATTGGCCTGAAATTGTCTATTAAAATGACGAAACAAGTCATAGCTGAAACACCTGGTGTTCATAAGGGTCATTTGCATATATCCTATGGGCCTCTGTTTCATGAAGTTTGAGAGGTCACTCATTGGAAGTTCCAGCTTGGCTGGAGTTTTCATTTAGTTTTTACAGATTGGTTTTTCCGTGTGACCTTCTCAATCATTGTTCTAGTTTACTCTGGATATTTTGCAGTCACCCTAATGATAATGGACATCAGCTGGGTATAACAGCCCTGTGTTTCTTATGCTTATTGAAACACTCTGCTTGTGCTGTGGAAGTCATAAGCCCGGAATATGCATATCCACAGCTAGTGGGGTTTGGCTTTATTGGCCTGAAATTGTCCATTAAAATGATGAAACAAATCATGGGCATTCAGAATCGCCAATTAGCTGAAACACCTGGTGTTCATAAGGGTCATCTGCATATATCCCATAGGCCTCTGTTTCATGAGGTTTGAGAGGTCACTCATTGGAAGTTCCAGCTTGGCTGGAGTTTTAATTTAGTTTTTTTTCTGTGTGACCTTCTCACTCACTGTTTTAGGTTGTTAAATAGAATAAAATTATTATATAACACAGTCTCTATAGTTGTTCACAACATTAACTTTATTCTGAGCTATTCTCTTTTCCACAAAATAGTCACAGAACCAGTCAACCCCTAACTTGTGAGGTATAACTGTGTATAGGTCTCTTACATTGATGGTCAGAAACACCCCTATGTCAGAGTATTCAAGGCTATTGATTCTTTCCAAAAAGTCCCACCAGTCCTTACATAAATGGACTTCCCCTTGCAGTACATTCTTTAATTGAAAGTCTAAAAACTTCGCAATAGGCTGTGTTATGGATCCCCTACTATCTACGATAGGTCTCATTGGCGGATTACATAAGTCTTTGTGGATTTTGGGCAACCCAAATATAGTGGGAGTTCGCGGATGGGGGACATTCATGTAATTAAATTAATCAATGGTAATGCTTCCTTCTATGAATAAATCATCACATCTAATTCTTCTATAAGCTCCATTTAGTTTGTTTAGTGAGACACTTTTAAAGACTTTCCCTTCTAATATCTTTGTCATTATACATTTTAACATCCATAATGACCACATCACCCCCTTTATCTGGCTTCATGATCCTCACATCATCATTACTTTTTAATTTCTGCAAGCATTCAAATTCTTCTTTAGACATATTATGTGTCATATTTTGGAGCTTCCTGTGTTCTAAGCTCCGTAAATCCAACTCACAAATGTTTTCAAATAATCGTAAAGATGGGTGAAGTGGGGGGGGGTGTATGTGCTAGAGATGTATAGCGGGTTCCTGGTGTATTCTACATTACGGAACATTATGCTCAACTGTGCTGTTTTAACATTAATTAGAGGTGTTGTATTAGTGACACAAGCTGTAATTTAATACTTAAGGAGTTTTTTATCATTATTTCTTGATCTGAAGTCTCTGAATCAGCAGAGACAAAAGCGCTTATCTGATTGTGTTTTAACTTGTTCAATAAAAGTTTTCAATTGTACTACAGTGGTTTGTGGAAAAAGAACAGATTTTTTACATCACTGTGATCCCCAGCTCTGCTTGTGCTCAAAATCAGAAATAAGTTGACAGGCCTGAGAAAGAAGAGCCAACGCATACCTAGACATATGTGTCTGCTAATTAATAGCCCTAAAAGCTAGGGTAGCAGAAGTATAAACCTTCTTACCCAGTCTTTCCAAAGCTCTGCTGTCCTTGTCAGAAGGCAATAACTTGGGCAAAGGAAGCAACTGAGACAGCTTATCAAAGGCTACAAACACAACAGAGGGGTCAGCAGCAAGACATTTATATAAAAAAATAACAATCCTCAGGCGCCCTATAATACTGGTCAGGTTTCTTGGGAGCAGGGGCAGAGAATCAGGCACACAACAGGCACTGGAAAAAACATCCAGCAAAGCAGCCAAAACTGGAGGAATAGCCACAGGCTTAGGAGATTCCAATTGCAGCAGCTCATAGTACCTCTTATGGATATCAGAGACCTAAGCACAATCTCACTTAAAAATATCCATCATCCTAGACAGTGTGCCCCCAAAGTAAATTTCCTCAAAAGAAACATCAGGACTAATAGATTCCTCCTCCTCTAATCCAAAGGTGAAGGAATTTGAGTAGAATAAGTCAGGGATTCATCGTGGAAATCAGACTCACCCTCAGAAGAATCCTGTTCTCTAAGCCTTTAAGGGGAGTACAGGACCAAAACCCCTTGAGGAGGCTTTAAGGACATTAAAGCAGTAAATATCCCCTGAGTAAAGGCCTGCCACTCACTTTGTGGATCCATAGAAGCAGAAAAAACATATTTAAGTTTTTGTTTTATTTTTAAGGGAAGGCCCTGCAAAAAACTGAGAAGGCTCAGACCCAGGATGACAGTTGAGAACTATTCATAGGTTCATGGGTGTTTACTAGGCTAATGACCACAAGGCCATTTTTAAGCCTAGCCATGCATCCCAAATCTCTGACAAGTTCTTATATTCTTGATAAGTGTATGCATGGGCCTGGGAAATTAACCATTTACAGGTTGCCTGTATCCATTAGCGACATAGGTGCCAAACCAGTGTTCAGTTACTGGTTTCCCATCCAATTGTCCAAGTTGCACTTGAATTGGGTTAGGGAGGAACTCTGCTTCACAGGGATGGGGAGCCTGTTCCATAGACATGGTTGTCACACTGCCAGCCCAGCTATCTGGAATTTTGTAAATAATTCTGTGTCGTTTATGAATATTGATATGATTTATACAAAATTGTATGTTATGTACTGAGCTTCAAGAATGTAACCACAGCATACCATGCTATCCCAGCAATCCCTGGGATTCTGGATACTGGCTAAGGTTCTTGCCGCCCCTATAGTGCCTTTTTTAGGCATGGTTCAAATGACAAATTCACCACCGTAACAGGAACAGCCAAGCATAAGCTAATTACCCTAGATATCCACATCCTGCCCCCACCCCCATTAAGGAAATCACGGTAAAAAATTTCTCCAAACCAACTTCATGCTTCTTAAGACAGAAGTGGTGAACTTCATGACACCCATGCAGATGGACAATACAGTTACGACTACCGATTCCTACACAAGTGCACTTTATAAGCACTTACACGAGTGCATGGATCGTCCTATCCCAAACAAAACCAAGACTCTATCCTCCAAAAAAAGGAAGCCACTCTGGTGGTCACCTGCCATAAACAAACTGTACAACAGAAGGAAGAAACTGTTGCAAAAGAGAGTAAAATCCCATGAGTGGAGGAGCTCCCTGGTCAGCCTCAGTAAGAAGCTGCGATTCCTGATAAATTCCTCCAAAGCTAGTTACGAAAACAATATCACCACTGATTCTAAGGACAACCACAAAGCATTCTATAGCTATGTCAAGAATCTCAATGGCAACACTCAGATCTGCTCTGAGTTACAGCACAATGGCACTAAATATACAGACCCAACTAATATTGCCCACCTCCTGGCAGATAGGTTCAGTGCTAACTTTACCCCCTCTCACCCCCTAAAGAACCCATATCTATACCGAAAGAATGCAAGGTTCCTGTAATCATGGCTGCACAGGTAAAAACCACACTCTCCAAAGCCAAGAACACATCATCCATGGGACCAGACAACATCCCAGGCTGTGTTCTACATGAATTACAGAACGACCAGGCACCCCACCTAAGTACCATGTTCAATCATAGCCTCACCTCAGGCTTTGTGCCCACTGAATGGTGCACAGCGATGGTTATCCCACAAGGGGGGAGCCACCATAGACCCCAGGAACTACCGCCCCTCGAGCCTGGTCTGCAAGGCCATGGAATGTATCATCATGGAACTTATAAACAAAGGCATTGGTAATCTCCAAACTCTGGGCCCCACCCAGTTCGGGTTTGTAAAAGGCAGATCATGTCTCCTAAACCTGACAGACTTCTTTGAAGTAGTCACCAAAGCCGCAGATGAGGGTAAGGTGGTTCACACAGCCTATCAAGATCTTGCCAAGGTTTTCAACACCATCCCCCACTCTGGAATTATAGATAAACTCACTAAACTAGGTATAAATCCCTAGGTCACAAGATGGGTTGCTAACTGACTCACTGACAGAACCCACACTGTGAAAGTAGCAGACTCCAAATCCGACTTCAGACCAGTGACAAGTGGAGTACCACAGGGTTCAGTCCTGGGTCCTCTCCTGTTTGGTATCTACTTCTCTGTAGTACAGGCTAACACAGAAGGTCTTTGGCTAACGAAATTCGCCGTTGACTGCAGACTAGGAGCCATAATCGAAACTCCTAACGATGTGAACATCCTACAAAAGGGCCTCACTGAGACAGATGTTTGGTGTCAAAGCCATGGCCTCAAGCTCAATGCCAAAATGTGCATTTTCATCCCCTTTGGTAAAAATTCTGTACCCATGAACTGCATCATAGGCGGTAGTATACTTAACACCGAAAGTGTGAGTAGAGACCTTGGGACACAGGTGGATAGTAGTCTCTCCTTTGATAATCACATCGCCACAGTAGTC
Organism: Protopterus annectens; assembly: GCF_019279795.1. Taxonomy (NCBI): domain Eukaryota; kingdom Metazoa; phylum Chordata; order Ceratodontiformes; family Protopteridae; genus Protopterus; species Protopterus annectens. The sequence continues at coordinate 1,935,335,321 of NC_056741.1, forward strand.
AGGAAATCCTTCTACGTGGCACACCTCATCACAAATGGTTTCTCATCCAGAAAAAAAGAGGTCATTGTTCCCCTCTACTCATCACTCATTTGACCCATCATAGAGTACAATGCCCCTTTTGGTATGTACCTCACAAGACATCTACAACAACTGGAAAGGCCGCAGAAATACCTCACAAAGAGGATTACCGGCCTCAAACAGATGCCTATGCAGACCGTCTCAAAAAACTCCAGCTTTACTCTGTCGCATATCTCCTACTCAGAGGTGATCTCTGCCTAACATACAAATCTATGTCAAACCCAGAGCTGTTGGACATGCTCCACTTAAAGAAATCCCAATCCCTCCGAGCTGCACGCTCTAGGGACCTAAACTTTGTCACCACAATAAACAGAACACGCCGGAGGGATAGATTCCTGTCCCAGAGACTTCCCATACTCTGGAATAAACTACCTATATATATCAAACAAAGCTCATTAGCACTCTTAAAGAAAAATCTTGATGACTGGATGGGAAATAGGAAATTCACCCCGGGGATCACTTCTGTGGTTCTGCTCGACAGTGGCACAGGAAAATAATTTTCTTGGGTGGCAAAAGCCAGGGTACCTTTTTGGCTGGGCTTGTATAGGCCCTAAGGATAGCCTAGTACCTACCTATGAACATAGATTGACTTGCAAAACTTAAAAATAGTTGTGGTTACGTTACTTTATAGCTGGGCCATAAACAAGAGATGTTATCGCTCAGTTTTAATGCAGCAAGGAGACAGGATGTCTAGAACTAGGGTGCCTTCTGCATTGTTTTGTAAGTGTTTTATTGTTTTATGCCTTCCAATATCTGCAGACTTCTGAGAGATATGTATTTTTAACACAGAGATGTTAAATTCTATTACTTTCTGGTTTAGCCTGGGAACTGAAGTCAGGTGACAAAAAGTAATGTCATCCAGGCTAACCTAGCAGTAAAACGTGATACTGATTTAAGAACTCTCTGAGAGAGAGACTGTGCATTTTATATTTTGTCTTGGACCTAGGAAGAACATCCACTCATCATCAACATCTGCACTTGCCTTGCTAATAGTTAAGTAACTAGGTTACAGTAATTTCTTTTAGATATAGTTAGGAATACAGTAAATATTAATTTAGATGTTTTCTATATGTATTTGTGACTGTCCTGCAATGTTGTTTTAAAATATTTCCCATGCTTTTGAACTCTGAAGTAATTTTTTGAGTATTGTCTTGTCCATTTATTATTTACTATTAAATATATTTAAACCTATCTTTGTGGCTGATATTTGTGAGACATATGTAAGCTCTTAGTTTACTTGCATATGTATTTGGTGACAATGTACAGGCCCCTAGCCTGGCGCTTGGTCAAAAGGATTATTAGTATCATTGCACAGTAGGATTGGACACCTTTTGTTAAGGGCCTAGAGTAGCTAATAAGAGTGGTTGGTGGTAGTGATAACTAACTTATAGCCTGGGCAGAAGGTGGCATAGCTAGTATGGACAGAGAGGGTGATGGAGGTTTTGGCTTGACCACTCAGGCGAGATCTCAACCCAATAGCTGTGCCAGTGGAGAGTCTTATTGGGGATCTGGAGAAAGAGGGAGAAACCAGCCCCGGACTAACTGTGGTCTCTGTGTGCTCTTATGGAAATTGCACCTTACCGTGTGTGTACTTGTCATCCTCCCAGTGTGTACATCCCCTAGCTGTTGACAGTGGTGAGGACTGAGGCTTCTTGATTACTGGGCCAGTCCAGAGGCATCACAGGGGGTAATCTCTAGGATACATATCTATCTCTCCGGCAGGTCCTGTTTATATCACAGGCAAGGTTTAAGTCTTTAGAATGGGTAATTCTGGTGCCGTTTTTGTGGATATGCAGGATGTCTGTCAGAGTGGGTTATGACAATGGCCTGTATGTCAAACATAGATCTCCCCTCAAAAGCCTGTAAGAGACAGGATACAGCCTTGAGGTGGTCTACACAGGACATATTACTTATGCCCTGTATTCTTTTAGTGAGGGACCTCTGTGGACGTTCTAAGTGTTGGATATGCCTGGTTAGGTACATACCAAAGGGGGCACTGTACTCAATGACAGGTCTGATAAATGCCAAATACAGTGGAACAATGACTTCCTTGGACTTAGATGCCATATCTTTGTTTATAAGTTGCGCAACATAGAATGATTTCCTCACCACTATAGACACGTGATGATCAAAGGTTAGATTACTATATATGTGTGTCCCTACAGCTCTAAGGGGTGTGTTGTCAATATGATGGTTACCAGATGTCTGACTTCCCAAAACATACTATTATGCATTTCTTGGTATTTAGTTTTAGTCCATGGCTCTGACACCAGTTGTCTGTTTGTGTCAGCCCCTCCTGGAGAACATGTGTGTCAGTGTGAGATTCAATGACGCTTCCTAATTTGCAATCATCTAAAAATGTAGTCAGCCAGAGACCACTGATATTGGCCTTGACTTCTGAGAAGTAAATGCCAGAAAGGAGCAGTCCAAGGACTGATCCCCAAGGAATTCCACTTGTGACTGGCCTCTTTGTAAAGGTGGACCCCCCATTCTAACTTCCTGGGTCCCATCTGTGAGCCAGTTGGCTATCCACTGGGTGACATGCAGGTTTGTACCTAACCTCTTGAGTTTGTCAATAATGCCTGAGTGGGGTATTGTGTCATATGTCTTGGCCAGATCAAGGTAGGCAGTGTGACATTAATAGAAACTTCTTCCAAAACTAAAAATGGAGGAACTCCCCTAAGTCCCCTGAAAACAAATCAACTGTGGTTCCCCCAATCGTCTGAGATGTACACCTGTAAAAGCCTCTTCAGATGTGCTGCCAGTCACATTCTCAAAGGCCTCCAACACAGTGGAGGCAGAGAAATCTGACAACACTGCCAGGCGAGCTTCCAGGTTGTAACAACCTCTGGAGAAACACCTGGCAGAGACTGGAGTGGAAGATTCCGGTCATACCTTTTCACCTTCTTCCTCCCTAACAGCTGACCCTCGAGGCAGGAGATTCCTTCCACTGTATCTTTAGTGAGAACCTTAAGACACTGGTTCTCAAGATACAAGGAAAGGGAAGAAAGTCTAGTGTGAAGGATTATGGGGACAAACGCCTGACAAACTGAACAAGAAGTATGGTCATGAGAAGCTACTAGACAAATAACTCACTTATTGTGGTGGTCTTTATGGGATATATGTCTCCCACACTGGTATTTACCCTTCTTGAATAACATTAACCCCCAAGGAGCACAAAACAAGACAAGAAAAAAACAAAAAAAAAAACCCAAACGGGGCACTTATCTGCAATGGCAAAGAAGTCAGCAAACAGGTGTAAGTAGTCACCGGAAAATAAAAATGTGTTCAACTGACAGAAAATAGACGCAGGTAAACAGACCGATGGTGAAAAGTTGCATTCGGACTGGCAGCAAAGAAGTTCTGACTATGGTAGGCCTGAACATCACCTTTATGCCCTACACTATGCAAGGAGCGGTTAGGTGAAGTTTGGCGTAACATTAAAGCATTAGGCGTCTTTGGTAGACTGGCTGGACGTCGGGCTTCCAAAGCAGGGAATCCCATATGTTAAGAATATTGCAGCACTGAATATAAGGACATCATCAGATACTAAAGACACTAATCCTTTGCACAGACACATGCTGATGCATAAAATGCTGTACTTAGTTAGTATTAATCATGAGGAAAGGAGTATATTTAAAAATCCATATTGGTCAGAGCTTGTGCTTAAAAAAAGAGAAGCAATGGATTATTAATATATGTGTTTTGTCTTCATCTGGATTAAATGACATGTTTGGGATTTTACAGTTTATATAAGTATCTTGCCACCACATGGAGTTCTTTGTTCTTGCATTCATTGTTAAATTGTATGTTTAACATATACAAAGAGAGAGAAAGAGAGAGGGAGGGGTATATTTGAGTCTCCAGTCATAAATAGGATGTCATGTATTTGAGGCATGGATGTCAAGAAATTCATCTTGAGAGTGAAGCTCAAGAGGTGAACCTTGACATTCAAGTTGAGTGTACACAACAGCCTGGGTTGTGACTGAAAACACCTAATCACAATTCTTTGTAGTGCTTGGTGCTTTACCTGCTCCCATGTACTACAAAAGTTAGGGGGAAAAAAAAGAAAACAGTGTAGTATCGATAAGTGTTTTCCAGCTTAGAAACTCTGACACACTAACACTACTAGTCAGACTCGACTGCTGCCTAAGAAGAGCATCAGGAAGTCAGTCAATACTTCATTCAGACTTAGTCCAAAGAAACTTTTTAATGGCTTCCCAAATCTCTTCTGTTGTGTTGTTGACTACACTCAGTTCTGTAGCGTGAGACTAATGCACAACAGTGTTGATGAGGTGGGTGCTTAAGAAAATATCCTGGCTCTGTAGCTTTATATCTCTAGGATCAAGATCCTGGTTCTGTAGTTTTACAGCTCTAAGATAAGTATAGCACCTTTGCTTGCTCTTCCTCTTCTAATATACATCTGCTCTCCTCTACTCAGTTACCAGCTATCAGTCTGAATTCACCCACCCCACCATCTACGTATGTTTCTCTGAACTCTTTTATCACTCATTTCATTTATATCTCATAATTAAATTGACCTTTTTCTATATTGTAAAATTTTGTAACTGCAGTTTTTTATATACTTTTATGTTACATGTGGAGTTTTTCTTCCCGGGTCTCTGCTGAAAATGGGTCTTCAGCTAGTCTGACAGTTCTGGTAACCAAATGTAAAATAAAAAATATATATATGTCTACACACATGAGTTGTAAGTAAGCCACCGAAACTCAAATTCCTGGGAAGTCCGTCTTTTGAAGTAAAATACATAGAAAGATGGAGTTACTGAAATTTCACTAAAATCTATTTTTAGTTGTCACCTGATACATATATATATATATATATATATATATATATATATATATATATATATGTATGTATATAATGTCACAAAAGAAGATACTGCCAGCACAGCTATGTGGAATTTTGTAAATAATCATATGACATTTGTGAATATCAACATATCTATACAAGATGCTTGTGTTACAAATGTATTAGAACTGCATGTCATGTGTACATCCAACTGCTCTTACAAGTGTGTGTTGAAAAGGTATTTTGTTGTAAAATGCTTGAGCTTAAAATGTGTAACCACTATGCCCATCTGGAATACAACAAAAATGTAAATACAATATTGTAACAGTTTAAATGTATATATTTTAACAATGGAAACTAGAATGCAGGAGGTTAATTTGAGAAAAACAGCTGAAATTAAATTACTTTACAGGCTAGGCCACAGACAATGTCTGTAGCTTCCTTTACTGTCTTCAGAGTGAACTAATTACTACCTCTGAAAGTATGAAGGAATGCAGTTGTTTTATGACCTCCAGCATCTGCTAAAGATCTGAGGTCTATATATTTTCACAGGTAGAGGCTAAATACTGCCAAGCTTCCAGCAGTGGGGGTTTCACCTGGGATAGAGTCAGATGACAAGAAATTATGTCATTCTGCAAGCTATCCAGCAGTAATATTTGAGGTATTAATTTCAGAAATCTCTTAGTGAAAAAGAGCATTCTGTATTCTGTCTTGGACCTGACAAGAACCATTCATCACATATGCCTTGCTCTGATGAAGTAATTTTCTAGAGAAAGGTACATATAGTCAGAAATATAGCAAAGTTTAGTTTAGAAATTTGTCTTTATTCATTTCAGACTGTCCTGCAATATTGTTTTAAATGTTTCCTGTGATTTTGAACTCCGACGACACTGTGATTATATACTGAGTATTTTCTTCTACTTTTATTATTTATTATTAAATATGGTTAAACCTTTGATTGTGACTGATCTGTCTAGAGATATTTAAGTTTTGAGAGTACTTGCATATTTATTTGGTGACACTGTGTGGGCCACTCCTCATAGTCTTGCTCTTGGTCAAACTACCATTTGTATTAATATTACACAGTAAGAGTGGACACTATTTGTTAAGGGCCTTAAAGCAGCTTAGTTGGCTAGTGGCAATGATAACTACCTTATAGTCTAAGCAAAAGGTGGCATAGCTAGTAAACCTGTGCCTTTCCCATGTGCGTGCGTGTGTGTGTGTGTGTGTGTGTGTGTGTGTGTGTGTGTGTGTGTGAGTAAATCAAACCTCAAACAGTGTGTGTGTCAACTACCTGGGCAGGGACAAGAAGCACTGGTTGGACAGAGAGGGTGCTGAAGGTCTTGGCTTGGCCATTCATCTGAGATCTCAACTCTATAGCTGTGCCAGTAGTGAGTCTTACTGGGGATCTGGAGAAAGAGGGAGAAACCAGCCTCAGCTCTTAAGGGAAACTGCACTTGATGAAGACAGCTGCATCTGGAAATACTGTGCGTGCACCTGTTATGCTCTCAGTGTACATCTCCCACTGTTGCCAGTGGTGAGGATTGAGGCTTCTTGATTCCTGGTTCAGTGGTGGGTTGTCACAGTATATACAGTGGATATAAAAAGTTTACACACCCCTGTTAAAATGCTAGGTTTTTGTGATATAAAAAAGTAAGACCACAATAAATCATTTCAAAACTTTTCCCATCTTTAATTTGACCTATAACCTGTACAATTCAATTGAAAAACAAACAAATCTGTTAGGGGAAAAAATATAAAAAAATATGTACAATACGCTGGTTGCATAAGTGTGCACACCCTTAAACTAATACTTTGTTGATGCACATTTTGATTTAATTACAGCATTCAGTCTTCTTGGGTAGGAGTCTGTCACCATGGCACATCTTGATCTGGCAATATTTGCCCACTCTTCCTTGCAAAAGCACTTCAAATCTGTCAGATTGTAAGGCATCTCTTGTGCATATCCCTCTGCAGGTCACTCTACAGATTTTCTATTGGATTTAGGTCTGGGATCTAGCTGGGCCATTCCAAAACTTTAATTTTCTTCTGGGGAAGCCATTATTTTGTTGATTTTGATGTATGCTTGGAACCAATGTCATTTTGAAAGGTGAAATTCCTCATATTTGGCTTTCTAGCAGACGCCTGAAGGTTTTGGCCCAAAAGTGACTGGTATTTGAAACTGTTCATAATTCCCTCCACCCTGACTAAAGGGCCAGTTCCAGCTGAAGGCAACCCTAAAGCATGATACTGCCACTACCATGCTTCACCGTGGGGATGGTGTTCTTTTGGTGATGCGAAGTGCTGTTTTTGCACCAAATGTACCTTTTGGAATTGTGGCCAAAAGAGTTCAACCTTGGTCTTTATCAGACCATAACACATTTTCTCACATACTTTTTGGAGACTTGATATTTTGTTTTGTAAATTTTAGCCGGGCCTGGATATTTTTGTGTGTAGGAAAAGGCTTCCGTCTTGCAACCCTATCCCATAGTCCAGACATATGGAGAATACAGTAGATTGTTGTCACATGTAGTACACAACCAGTACTTGCCAGAAATTCCTGCAGCTCCTTCAGTGTCACTGTAGGTGTCTTGGCAGCTTCCCTAACCAGTTTTTGTCTTCTTTTCATCAATTTTGGAGGGACGTCCAGTTCTTTGCAAAGTCACTGTTGTCCCATATTTTCTCCACTTTTTGATGACTGTCTTCACTGTGTTCCATGGTATATCCAATGCTGTGGAATTTCTTTTGTACCCTTCTCCTGACTGATAACTTTCAACAATGAGATCTCTTTGAAGCTTTGTAAGCTCTCTGCAAACCATGCCTTTTGCTGTAGCAGGCAACTGAGTTAATGTCAGGAAAATCCTACTAGGACAGCTGAACTTTATTTGGGGTTAATCAGAGTCTCTTTAATTGATGGCAGGTGTGTAACCAAGAAGACTGAATGCTGTAATTAAATCAAAAGGTGCTTCAACAAATTATTTGTTTAAGGGTGTGCACACTTATGCAACCAGCGTATTGTATTTTTTTTATATTTTATATTTTTTTCCCTAACAGATTTGTTTTTCAATTGAATTGTACAGGTTATAGGTCACATTAAACGTGGGAAGTTTTGAAATGTTTTATTGTGGTCTCATTTTTTAGATCACAAAAAAAATGGCATTTTAACAGGGGAGCCTACCCTAGAAGTAAGAGCAACACTAAGGAAAATGAAGTCAGGGAAAGCTGCAATCTCAGATGAGGTCACAGCAGATATGACAAAGCTGCTGGGTGAGACAGGGAAGAAATGGCTCCTGAGGGTACTATTAGCAGTGTGGAGAGAAAGGCATATCCCAAATGACTGGAGAATAAGCATACTCATGCTAGTGTACAAGAACAAAGGGGACATCCACAACTGTGAGCAGTACAGAGGCATCAAACTCCTATCACATTGCATGAAAGTTCTGGCGAGAGTGATTGATAAATGGATACTCAGAGTAGCAGAATGTAAGATGGGAGATGAGCAGTTCAGATTCAGATCAGGATGCAGCACAACTGACCTGATGTTTGCAGTGAGAGAGGTACCGAGAAGAAGCTAGAGTTGAGGAGAGAGTCCAACTGGGTATTCCTAGACCTGGAGAAAGCATATGACAAGATCCGAAGAAAGCTGATCTGGGCAGTACTGCTGTGGTTTGAAGTCCCAGAAAAATGCAGGCTATGTAGAAGGACCCAATGACTCGAGTACGAACAGTGTTCAGCTTCACAGAGGGGTTCCCAGTGGGACTGGGTGTACACCAGGGTTTAGCTCTGAGCCCACTGCTGTTCATACTGGTGATGGACTACATTAGCAAACAAGTTGGAGGGGACAGATCAATAAAACCTGCTGCATGCAGATGATGTGGCATTACAGGCAAACTCTGAGCTAGAACTTCAACAAAGGATAGGAGAACTGAATGCAAAACTGAAGGCAGACGGGATGAAACTAAGCACAGATAAGACTGTGGTAATGGCAGCAAATTGGGGAAATCGGAAGAAGCTGAGAATAGAGACAGAAGGGAAGACAGTGGTAAACAGCTTCAAGTATCTGGGAGGGTGGTTGAGGAGAAGGGAAGTCTAAATGAAGAGGTCAAAGCTAGAATCAGGGGGGGCTGCAGCCAAATGGCAAAGAGTGTCAGGTGTAGTCTATGACACAAGAATGATAAAGAAACTGAAAAGTAAGATGTACAAAACAGTGGTGCGACCAGTACTACTGTATGGTACAGAAACCTGGGCAGTAAAGGTAGAACAGTTGAAGAAGCTAGAGGTGATAGAAATGAAGTCCCTGAGAAGGGTGGCAGGATGCACACTGCGGGACAGATGAAGAAATGGGGACATAAGAGCAGAACACAAAGTAGATGCAGTTGCAGAAAAGATCAAAGAGAACAGATTACGGTGGTTTGGACAAGTGCAGAAAAGCGGAAGACAATTTGGCGAGAAAGATTTGGAACAGACAGAAAGAAGTGAGGACATCCAACAAACAGGTGATTGGATTGTGTGAAAGAAGATGTAAGACAGTCAGGCATGAGTGCTGAAGAAGGCAGGAGTGTGCCACTAAATTGAGAAAGATGGAGGCAGTTAACACGATACCCCAACCCTTTGTAGAAAAAAAATGGGAAAAAATAGGCTGATGCTGATATGCATGCATATATATATATATATATATATATATATATATATATATATATATATATCGTACAGTACTGGGGAAAGGATAAAACTACCTTACCCTGGCACTGGGAGATCTTGTTGAAAACAATCTACTTCATGCATTCTGTGTTTGATTTGTATGTTATTCAATCACTTGGATTTGAATAACATGCACTTGAATAAAGTGCACTTTGGCCCCAGTGCAGGCAACCATAGATACATGCACACTCGCATCACATACTGTTTTCCTTATTTTACAGTGCAATATTATTTATCTGTCATATTTTAATATGTAACAAATGTTTTATGTTATTTATTTATTTTACATTTGTTGACTAGAGAAGTCGGGCTGGGCACAAAGGCCTCTTTACAGTGGAGGCCCAAGGAAAAAAACTCCATTTAATGCAATGCAAACAAAATCTTTTAAGTTATCAACAATGTCAGACACAATACAATTAAAATAAACTTTACAATGTCAAAATAAGTAAGACAGTAACTACACATACTGTAGTAAGGCTTCTTATACCAACTATATTCTATACAGATATAGTTAAATAACTATGCAGTAGGATAGATGTCATAATACAGAGTTATTTACAAAAGATAGCAAAAAGTTAATTTAATTATGCAATATAAATGAAATGAGTGATAAAAAAGTTAAGAGGCGCACAGGTAGAAGGTGGGAGTGGGTGAAGACAGACTGATAGTTGGTAACAGAGTAGAGGACAGCAGATGTATATTACAAGAGGAAGAACAAGCAAAGATGCTATACTTCTCCTAAAGATATAAAGCTGCAGAACCAGGATGTTGATCCAAGAGATATAAAGCTACAGAACCAGGATGTTGACAGGTGTTTTCTTAGATGTGTTTTGAATGTCTGTTGGTTTTCAAGAAGCCTGAGGGCATTCCAGGGTATAGCTACAGAGTTTGAGTATAAAGAGCTTTTTTTTTGTCTGTTTTATCACATTCTATATTTTTTCTGTTCATTTTAGAGGTGAAAGGTATTCATTCATTAGTTGCTTCAAAACACATGATTATTTAAAGAATGTGTGGTATAACACCAGTAATTAGTCGAAGAAGGTACTGGTCCATTTGTACACCACACAATACCATTAACCACTTGTAGTCTACTGAGTGCTGGAGTCATGGTTTTAGATTTTGATTTGCCTCTTGAGGTCTGTCACCTTGGGACTACTTCTTTTACCTTGTGCTGTTCATCTGTATTAGGTTCAGTAGGCTGCCAGATATGCTACTTTTCCTTAATAGCAGTATATTAACAGAGTTGTGTTTTAGTATTACAGTGTAATAAACTGCTACAACATGCAAGAGGTTGCTGCTGCCAATTTAACATTCCACTGGTGTCAAAAATGAACTGATTAGTGAAATTAACATATTACACTGTGGAGGCTTGGCAGATGTGATAGACCCCCCGCATCAACAAGACAGAAACTGAGTTGTTATTGTATGCTGTCAGCAGAAATTAGGGTTTTGATGTGTGCGATTTTCTTTTTACATGTATCATTTTTCATTAGTGAAGTACCAACTACCAAAACTGACAAGTACACATCAACGATGCTTTTATTCATCAGTAACCTCCTGTCTCAACCTGCACAGAAACACATTAAGGGGTTTATTTCATTTTATATCTGTTTGTAGGGGAAGAACACTGATCCACGTGGACATATTAAGATTCAAGCTGGGACAGGGAATAAAGTAAACAAAGTACCTATTCAAAGACATGCAAAGAATACAACAGTGGTACAAACAATAAACACACTTTACAGAAATTGACCAATTAAGATTACAACAAACTCAAGAAAATAACTTATATAATTTGTCCAAGACTGGAAGCATACATGCTTTGATACATACCTCTCAACCACTAGAATTAAAACATAGTACCAAGATGTTGAAACTCAAATTTAACCTTGTTCATCTCAGATATGAATGCTCTTCATAAAGTCAAACCTGTTTATGAGTACACACTTTGTTAAATATATAAATTAAGTCTATACAAAGATTCACTACCATTGACTCTATACAGTCTAGTAAAGACCTCCTCCTATTGTGACAAAGAAAGTGCCCCTCTTTCTAACTCTGCTATAATTTTTAATGTTTGGAGTTTCAAAGAGAGTTTGATAGACTGTCTCAGGAAGACTAGTGATATAACTATTGTGCAAAAGTTAATGGTGCTACAATATTATTAGGAGGAGTGTGGCTTTGGGATGGATAAGTAAGGAAAACACTGCAGACGATGCAGTGGTGCAGCGGTAGCGTTGTCACCACACAGCAAGAGGTTTTCTGGTTTGATTCTCGGCTGGGGTGCCTTTTGTGCGGAATCTGCATGTCCTCCTTGCGCTCGTGTGGGTTTCCTCTGGGTGCTCCAGTTTCCACCCACGTTAGAAAGACATATGTCTGCAGCATTTCTCCCCGGGCCTCTACTGAAAATTGGCTTTGTTCCAAGTGAGTCTTTCCCGGTTAATAAATAAAAATAGAGAAGGGTTTCATCTGGTATAAACATTGTTATCCACAAGGTTTTTAGGGATATAATCCATAACTTTTGCTTGTGCTTACTGCTTAGGTGGATTAAAAAGTTCTTGCAGGTGAGATCTAATTTTGGATAGAAATTCAATGTAGTTATTGAGATTTCTGACACAAAGTGGTTTGCATACCTCTCAAATGCCCACGACTTCACCTCAAAAGTTTGCTTTGCTCTTCCTCTATCAGGCGTGAATGAATAGCTAACCGCATCTCATTCTCTGCCCAATGACATCGGTCGTGTCGTCAAATGGCCTTTTATGCCTTGGGAAATCTACCTTTGACCATTACCACCATTATTACAGCCATTACATTTGCAGAAATATTTTACATTAGAAAATGCATCCTAATTCGTGTTATTTTATTCTTGCATTTTTTTGTCCCAGATTCTGGCATTCATCCTCAATTTTTGGAGATAAAAGGTTGAGAGATGTGTGGTGAGATAACCTCTACTCTACAATGGTCCCATAGCTCTCAATCTTCCATCTCCAAAATGAGGAACACTCACCTTCATAATGTGGAACAAATGGGCAAAATGTGGAACACATACTAATGGCTTACTAACAACTTCAACTAGGAAGGTCATAGGATGGTTAAAATATGTTGGTGTTGCTCCTAAAGATCATCCTTTAATGAATTAATATGATTAGTTTCTATTTACCATGGATTTCACTTAAAAATTCCTAACACTGAATTTGTAACAGACTCTTTCAATGTGGAACTTTGAGGAACTTCGAGGAACATTAACTTTTTAAGACCCCAAATGAGGTACGTTCCTCATAATGAGGTACACTTGAGAGGTATGAATGGTCCTGTGCCTTCTCGGAAGGAGGTCACAGCTAAAGTGGCAAAGCACAACGGTGCATTTTGTCTCTGGAAAACCTATCGTGTTGCCAAAGAGCAGAACTATAAACTTTGGGGACAATGCATTCACTGCCAACTCAACATCAAGTGCATAGCTGCAAAGCTGCGAAAAACAAAGCAACGATCTGTTCCGTAATTTTTTTAAGGAACAAATAAAAATAGTGTAATGCTATAAACGTCATAGCTGTCAACCTTCCATTTCCAAAATGAGGGACAAATAACAGTTGTAGCCTTCGTAATGTAGAACAAATGGGCAAAATGTGCAACACATACTAATGGCTTACTTACAACCTCAGCCAGGAAAGTCATAGTATAGCTAAAATATGCTGATTTTACTTATATAAAAAGATCTTTTAATGAATTAATATGATTCATTTCTATATCCCACAAATAGCAGTTAAAAAATCCCAACACTGAATGTGAGACAACCCCTTTCAATGTGAACTTTGAAGGACATTAACTTTTAAGACCCCAAATGAGGTATGTTCCTCGTAATGAGGTATACCAGAGAGGTATGAGACGTATAGCAGAATCACTGCGTTCATACACGTTTTCACCAGATATTCCAATTCAACACACAGACCGAAGACAGTAATTCAAATGGAGATTCTCTAAAACAAGTCACAGCGGTCATCATCTAAAGTGTTTGTAGGCGTGAGTTATACATCCCAGTACTACAGTATTTGCAGTTAGTTTGAGAATTCAAAAGCACTAGCATTCAACAGCCTATTTATCACATTCACCAACATCACGCTTACTCCCAACAAACTATAGTACAGTCGTTCTTAGCCTGTCTCCATGTAGAAACTACAAAGTCGCCGTTTTCCTTACGTAACATTGCGTCTGTTCATTCGTGACTACATTATACTATAAACTTAGTTACAGTAAGGGTCGTTCCTCCTCATCCTGGCGAGAAATCAATAATAAACAATAAAACAAACTTTCCATGTAGCTTGTTAAATGTTAGTAAGCAACTGATAAAAACTAAACCCAGCATTTGAATTATTATATCTAAAACTATAAAACAAAAACTTCTCTTTTAATTATACTTTTACCACACTCCCTTACAGCAAACACTCTGTGCAGCTTACCAAACCACTTAGAACCGATGTTCTAACAGGCTAACATGACCACGCCCAGCTTTTTAATTGGCTGCTAACTGGGTTTATGCCAGTAAGCACCCGAGTTTTATCAAAAGAATGACAGTTATCCGCAAGGCACCTGCGTGGTTATTATCGTGACAGTATTGGTGAGTGTGCAGTATTTTGTATACTAGGGATGCTGGGTGGGAGTAGAAGTCACTTTATAATGGGAAGCAAAATGCTTTATATTTGGTAACTGTAGGGATTATAACTTCATTTCCTCATAATGGTGCTCCAGATGATGGATGTATTTATAGGTGCCCCCTAGGGTTGCCACCTTTTCAAATGCTCAAAGTGGGACATTTTTCGTGCAAACGTCAGATTTTGCAGGGCGAAATATGCCCATGGCCAGTACAAAGAACATAATTTCACTTTTTTGCCTGAATAAAAGCTTATTCTTGTATCATTTTAGTTGCTTATTCTATTTCTTATAACATTTAGGTGTTTCAGATACATAAAAACTGTTTTATGCAATTATTACATAAAATATAGGAAATAATTGTGCCCATCTCAGGACATTTGCCATTTTTACAATTTTTTTTTTTGCAGGACACAACTGCCCAAAGAGGGACTATCCCTCGCAAAGTGGGACAGGTGGTAACCCTAGCCCCCCACCACAGCCCACATTCAGGACTGACTTGCCCAAATCCTTTTGGAAATAGGGGAACCACTAGTCTGCTAGGTGAATCATAATCTTCACAGTGGCATTGATTCCTCTAATTTGTTATAGCTGCCTTGGAAAACTTGAGGTTAAATAAGTATTTCAAACCTCGTTTCAAATAGGTTTTTAAAAAAATCTTTCTCTTCCAGAGAAAATATATTTCATAAGAGTGGGCAGAGGTGTAACAATAAATCAACGAGGGAAAGAGTAATCATAGCAAACTGTTTCCTTACAGGGTTTTCAAACATTCTACTGGAGCGAGATCGGGAGCATTACACTTCTAAATTAAATTTGGGTGTATCAGTAACTTCATATGTATAAATGTAGTAATTTTGTCTATCAGGTATAGGAGTTGTCTCGTTGAACGACATTAGTGAACATATTACATACTATTCGTTTTTGGATATTGTAGGTTTAGGGTTGGCAACCCCAAAGCAGGTTGTTGCAAAGTAAGGGGAAGGCTTATAACATTTATCTGCTGACTCTTCTTAGTTTGTCCTAGATTTTCGGGGATATTCCTTGATTTAGTCTCAATTTGTAGTGTTGCCCTGAACTTTGTAATATGTGCGGTTATGTGGCAAAACAGAGATGATCGCAGTTTCTAAATAAAGCAAATAACTTTGTCTCCGACAAATTTCTGAATAAGCAGTAGCAGTATTCAATGCGTCCTTTTTGCCTTAGTCCGAGATCTGTACTGTAACTCTTCTTATTTAATGGAATTTTGTGAAACTGGCTTATCTGCGTTTTTGTTCAGAATGAACCAGTTGACCAACAGGTTTTTGGAAAGCGTAAGTAATTCAGCCAGTTTTACTTGCGGCGGTTATTGCTTGATTTTATTAGAAATCAAATATCTAGACAAAATATTTGGACCTTTACTTTGGTGCCTATGTGAGACCATTATTTTATGTTTTTAATTTTGCAGTGAAACACACACACACACACACACACACACACACACACACACCCTGCTCAGTTGGATGTTCTGCAATTTTATATCGTGAGACAAATGGGATACTTCTGAAAGTCCTGGGTAAGACTTCTGCATATGGTTTTGTTGTTTACACAGTTATTGTGTAATATATATATATATATATATATATATATATATATATATATATATATATATATATGGTTACCTATGAAAACATCGGGCATGTGAAATATTGAAGATCATATGGTCGATATTTCACATGCTCGATCACTGTAAAGTAAGAAAAAACAAACAAACACGAAGACGTTATTGCAGGGGGGCAAGCCTCTCTGCACCCCCACACCCCCTACTTAAATATACCAACTCCGAGATCGCGCTACACCAACAATACAGCGCGGAGCAGGAATTATTCCTATTCCCTGCTGTAGCGCGATCTAGGAGTTGGTATATTTAAGTGGGGGGTGCAGCCCCCCCACATGGAGTTGCATGGGGGGCTTGCCCCCCTGCAATAACGTCTTCTTGTTTGTTGTTTTTTTTCTTACTTTACAGTGATCGAGCATGTGAAATATCGACCATATTGTCTCGCCCATATGGTCTTCGATATTTCATATGTTCGATGTTTTCATATGTAACCAGATGTTTACAGTATGACCTGTATACATGCTGTGTATATATTTAACTGCCCTCCCACCTGTGTGATAATTGTTAAACCTATAATGAAACATAACTCATGATTTTTTATAAGACCTAGTATATGAATGAATTGCTAAACTTCTATAATAAAACATAACTCAGGATTTTTTTATACCTTCTGGTGTAAGGGTGAAGCGCACATTATTGTTACTAATAATTCCTATTAAGAATCTTTGGAGACAGGCTTAAATCAAAAGTTGTGACCAAATGTTGTATGCTTATATGATGGAATATGATAAAACTAGTTTCATTGTAAGCTCTTGCAGGTTGTAACACTGTGTTATACACCCCCAAGGGGCTAAGAACTTTTCCTAATACTACTAACTTCTAAAGCGCATTTTTTAATTACCAGAAGTTAATGTTTGCACTATTTCTAACAAGATCTGCAAGGGATGAATTCCAAAATGGAATGTCAATGAACTTGTCTTCAGTATTAAGGAAGAGATCCTGTTTCACACATAACAAGCCTTACTCTTGATACCCTTGCTGTCACATGGCGGTCCAGGTTTTGGTTTCTGAAGATGTTTAACAATCTTAATTTAGTGGTAGGCCTGGACCGTGATGGGGATAGGAGAAGTTCATGAAAGTCTGTGTTACTTTAGTCTTTGATGTCTGCTAGGAGTGTTCTTCTTTGCATTCTAGGGTTGCCACCTTTCTACTGTGCCATTTCCTGACAAACAAGCCCCGCCCCATGCACAATCAAGCCACACCCATTCCTTTTAATAGCCACACTCCTTTACTCCACCCTTCAGCATAAGTCTTTAATATCACATACAGTTACCAATAAGTAGAAAAATGTGCGACGAGTCAAAAAGTAAATAAAAAAACTTTATTTAGCAATACTTCAAAAGGTTCACTAGACAAAAAAGCTACATTTAAGCCTCACTATACTACGAAGACTGTACACCCTAGATAGACACCCTAGGAAGAAACACAGGTCAAGGTAAACATCACGGTGATGACAGACTAGAAAGACAGATCTACAGTCCAAGCATCTTATACAAATCATGTAATCATATATTCACTGTAACATCAAATGAGCTAAGCTTTGGTATAGACGGTATACCCTAGAAAACACAGATAAAAGGTAAACAGTTGTGATGACAAACTAGACAAAAAGCTACATTTAAGCCTCACTATACTACGAAGACTGTACACCCTAGAAAGACACCCTAGGAAGAAACACAGGTCAAGGTAAACATCACGGTGATGACAGACTAGAAAGACAGATCTACAGTCCAAGCATCTTATACAAATCATGTAATCATATATTCACTGTAACATCAAATGAGCTAAGCTTTGGTATAGACGGTATACCCTAGAAAACACAGATAAAAGGTAAACAGTTGTGATGACAAACTAGACAAAAAGCTACATTTAAGCCTCACTATACTACGAAGACTGTACACCCTAGAAAGACACCCTAGGAAGAAACACAGGTCAAGGTAAACATCACGGTGATGACAGACTAGAAAGACAGATCTACAGTCCAAGCATCTTATACAAATCATGAAGTCATTATACATTCACTGCAACCAAGTCCAAAACCAGATTAGAAACTGTTCTAGTTAATCACCACATGTTGAACATCTAGATAGTTACACACATCTTGTCACCATCAATGAATGAGATAGTGCCAGCACAGCTAGTGAATTAATATAAATTTAATATTTTAAAAATTCACTAGTAGCTGTGCTGGCAATATTTCATTCCCCTTGTCTCACTAATCTTTGAAAATCTACCTTAATTCCAAAGAATTAATCCACTAAAAAAAATCCACTTACCTCCAGAAAAATCAGCAGCAGGGCTACTAAAACAAGCTCTCAGCAGCAGAGAACAGGCAGCTAAAGGGCCAACAAGCAGGGGAACACACCACCACCCAGTCCAAAGCACTTCTCCTCCAGCCAGGGCAAGACTCCAGCAAGCAAGGCAAGCAGCAGGGCTAAGGCAATCCTTCCAGGCACCAGGGCTTCCAGGCAGGGCTTCCAGGCAGCAGGCAGGGCTTCCAGGCAGGCAGGGCTTCCAGGCAGGGCTTCCAGGCAGGCAGGGCTTCCAGGCAGGGCTTCCAGGCGGCAGGCAATCCACTGAAGACGATGTCCAAGGCTCCAAGCAAGAATTTCAGATCTTAAGCAGCACCCTTTGTACAAAAGTAAAAGGTAAAAAGTTAAGCTGAAGCGCCGCTTTATATTCTTAAATTTTCGCGGGCTTTGCAGGGCTTTGACTACTAACTCTACTTGTTGATTGGCTGCTTGCTGCACGAGCCTCGTCTGCAGCAAGCAGCCAATCAACGAGAGTCCAAGACGAGAATGTTTTTTTTTTTTTTTTTAATACGCGCTGACGAGCCTGACGTCGCTATTTCCGGACTCCGAGTACAAGAACCGGAGAACCGGAGTGCCCTACTGATTTCCGGGCACTCCGGGAAAAAAACGGAGGGGTGGCAACGCTATTGCATTCACAAGTACCCAGGACTACCTCCTATGGTGTGTCCTGTACTGGTAATGGATATAATTGTGTTTGGAAATTATTTATTTATTTTTTGTTGCCTAGATTGCAAATGATGTAAGGAACTTTGAATTAACAGAATGGTTTCATTCTAATTTTGTGCTGCTGTATAATGATCCATCAGTACCCATCTCACTAGCTGTATAACTTTTCTCATAACTGTTTAACATTTTGATAAATTTGAGAGTGGATTTAGTAATTATAAATAGTATTAATGGTTATTTCTAGATTTACTAGTTACTTGAATGTTCATAACACATGTTCACACCTGATCGTTATTGAGAAATAGGCATGAATCTTTAATACATTTCCAGGAGGAAGTGTTGTATATATAAAATCTGTATGGCTTTGTAAGTACACCTTTGACTAAAATCGTGGATGAAATAACTTGTTTGGATCAGTCCACTCGTACAGTTAATTATGAGCTAACTAAATAAATAATAGAAATTATACATAATGGTCTACTTTGGTTTAAAACAGCATATGAGGAATTTAGTCATCTGGCAAAGATTTATTTTTATAAAATGGTACACTACATTGCAGAGGAGTTCATAGACTTACATTTGTATGGTGCCACCCTTCCTTTAATAATAGGTCCTACCCTGAGTGACCTTCTCCTAATCCAGCCCCTTTTGGCACTACCTGGAAGGGAGCCTGATGTTCCACCTATTTTCACTTTTGGTGAACTAATTTCTTGTTTAATTTAATAACTTTTACTGAATCACAGTAAGAAGTGCATACACTGACTCTTTTGCCATCCAAACTCCATCTGTAGGCTTCAGCACTGTAGAATTGACTCAGTCACTTTTTTTTTTAATTTTGCAAGCAGCTAATATTATGGCTATTTAGCAGAATTGCAGAACAATTGCACATTCTGAGATGTATCCCAGGCTTCGGTTGTATCAAATTTTGTGACTTCACTCTGCCAGAAATATAACGCCTTATTCCAAACGCCTAGCTCTCAGTATAAGTGACTTAACTCCAGTGTAAGTCTGCCCAGATTCCAAAAGATTTACTCTGTGTGAGTGATTCCCCATCTCACTAGATCATGAATCTGTCCTGATCATGGTTTACCCTCAAAATAAACATTGGTTTTGCATGTATTTTGTGTGTGTTTTTAATGTCAAGCAAGTGAGACAAAACAAACAAAAGTTAAAATATTTTCTTTGAACTTTATGTACACTAGTGCTTAAATCTGATTTCTGAATATCACTTACAAATACTGAATTGTTGTAGAGTAAATATAATACAATGGTTTAAAAATTCTTGCAGGTATAATCCATGGTCTTATAATGTCCAGGCTCAAAAGAGTCACATTTTAATTTACCGTAAAAAAAAAAAAATACACATGTAGATATTTTTAGTACCTTACTAACTAGATGGCTTTCAGTAGATGAGGAGAGAAGGATTCAATTCGTATTTTAAACTTTATGATTTTCAACACAGTGGTCCTTGTATTCCACAGAAAAACACTGCCATTGTTGTTTCTGTTTGTGCATTGGTGGTGATAACTGTGTGTGGTCTTTTTACTTTTCTCTGCAGTTGCACAACTGTGTTGTTAGCATACCGAAGTGGGAGGGGGGTAGGGGGTGAGGGGTTTGCCCCAAGCAAAAATGCTTTCTGTAATTTGCTTTAATCAGGTTGAAGTTTCAGCCAGCTTTTTCATCCATTTGAAACTTCAAAATGTTGAATGTCAGGGACTCATAGTAGAAGCCATAGACTGTATAATGCTTGCGTCACGCAAGTTAATTAAGATTTGAACCTTCATGTGGAATAAAACTGGTACCCTTTCATTTGTCGGGTGTGACAGTTATACAGTTCATTACACTATGTGATGTTAATGAAAGGTTAAACAAAGGGCACAGTACGTCACATCCTAAGACTAATGGATAAGACTTCTTGACTATGACTTTAGCACATTCCAGTATGTGGCTTGCTTCCATCACAATTGATTAATTTGCAGGTAATTAACCATCTTAATTTTGGGTCTCGAAACTTAAATTTCTTGGAAAATCTACATAAATCATGAGGTGTATTGAAAAAGTGATAAAAAACAGATGTTTTCTGTTTAAAGGGATAGTCATTTCAGTTTAGACTAGAATTTTTGTAGAATTTGAAGTTCTACTTTAAAAATAGTATTTACCAAGATAATTCCAAGAGGTAATACTTGGCTAGGAGGCATGAAAATATGTAGGTCATATTTGTGAAAATGCTTGATGGATTTACCTAATAAACAAGAAGAGCGTGACAGTTTTTTCAAAAGTAAGATTCTCTTTTTGTTGTCAGCTTGTTACTTTAAATAGACAGAGCATTAAACAGATTTGCAGATTTTCACAAAGGCTTAATATCAGATTTGCTTTAGAAGAAACAGCATTATTTTTCCCTGTCTTTCAAAATGTGGGATTTCTAACAGGTGTTTTGTAAGCATCCTAGTTAATTGAATTGCGTGAGCATTAACATAATTAAAGAGACTGTTGGCAAGCATTTTCTGTAGCTTCCCCAAGGTGGTTGTATTTTAGTCAGTAAATAGCATTTTCCACAGTATTATATTCTAAGGATATTAGGTGTTGCCATATAGTCTCAAGTAAAGGTAGATAGGCTGTGACAGTGATACACATGTAGGACCTATACTGTTTCACTGCTGCCAGTTATCTGTGAGATGTTTTCCACAACATATTTAATTTCAATGATTTGTCAGAAAACAGAGCAGTCAAGTATTCTGCACATTACATTTCTGAATGAATTTGGAAACATTCCTCATTCTTTATGCTTGGGGAGATCCTTCTCTACCATTTCTTTGATTAACATGTGAGATATGGCTGGTAGTGGCTTCCAGGTTAGATTAATGCATCAGTTTTAATCACGTACTTGACATATAGTGTTTAAAGTTTGCGTCATTTGATATGTTATAACAACTAACTTTAATTTTTGTTTTTTAAAAACTTGAAACATTGTATGAAGATGCTTGAAGTGAACAACCTTAATTTCCACAGGTAGTCATTTGTACTGTCAAGGAGCTCAGTGTGGTTCAGTGACATAGACCGACACATGACATGTGTACTATGGTATACACTTTTTTTAATTAATTTATTTGGCAGTTCAATGATGTGCTACATTTGTTTCTAGCAGAGTCATATTCATTCTTTTTAAATTATACATTTTCCCAAGTGTTAGAATACTTTTTTGCATAAACCTATGCAATATTGAAAAGCTGAATTGTTCAGAAAAATATGGACTTTTGGGAGTGGAGATGGAGTGTATTCTGTAAGCTAATGTACAACTTAATGAATCCTTGGTACACTATTGGTCAGGTCTATATAATATTTTATTGCTCTAATTGATTTAATGAACTGAAATAAGATATATTATAGTGGTATCAATGGGATTTTTATGTCATCCTCTTTTTTTTTCTTTAATGTAATTTTATTTAATTAATTGTTCATGATGTTTTGCCATATAATTTTAATTAATTAATTTTAATAAATGTAAAGTTAGGCATATGCTAAGAAGTTATATTTATGTAAATGAGAACTATATGAGGGAGTCATATTGATATAAAAAATATATCCATGCACAAATATTCAGTTCATCTTTACAGTTGCATATTTTTTCATAATATAGCAACACATTTCACTATTTTGTCCCATGTATGATTTTATTTATATACATTTTAATATTTAGCACAAATGAATATATATTTATATATATATATATATATATATATATATATATATATATATATATATATATATATTCTTTTGCATGTTGTATGAATTGTGACTATTTGAAGTTGATACTTATATGCAATGTACCTTTTGCTAATAAACATCATATGAATATAGCCAACAAAAGCCATTAGTGAAGTTTTAGTCAAGTATAGCCAGTAATTAGATTTGTTTTGGCTCCTCACAGATGACCATCAGCTGCCACCAGGACCTTTCATTATCTAATAGGCTCTCCTTCTACCCCAGACTTACTCTGACTCCTACTCAGGGCCAGAAGGGAGCTCATTTCACCTAAGGCAATGCCTTATTGTTGTTTAAGCTTGTTTCATCATGATGCTGTAACGTCCAGTCTCTTGGACACACCTGTAGATGTCCAGTAATGTACGTGCAGTGAGAACATATGGGAGTATAATCTCTTCTTCATAGCAACTCAACCAATGCCCCACCTTTTCCCCTCAAAACAAACCCCATTTAATGTCTGCAGCCTCCACCAGGAATTGACTGTGAGGTACAGTAGACTACACAACCTTCCCCTCCAAGCTGGGCACACCCATCTTTCCCTGCCAGTGCTTCAGACACCTGAGCAGCTGTACGATTACAGTTCACCTGGGTTTTAACTCTATATGCCATCACATTGGCTGTCTGTAACTAGAAGCGTCATTAAGGGTTTGGGTTGTCACTAAAGCTTTTTTTGTAATGGGTTGGGAGGGTGGCCTAATGGTTAAGGTGTTTGCCTAACAAACACAAGGTACAGGGTTTGAGTCTCAGAGGGGATAATTGGCTAGGCTTACAATGGCTCACAAGGGCAGTTAGCCCAGTACTAACATATGAACCTATGAAATATATTAACCTGTGTAAGCCCACTAAACCAAATGTCCCTTTTCATGGGTGACCTGGGAACATTGTCTGGTTAAGTGACTTGCTCAGAGTCACACAGTAGGCAAATGGAGGTGGAAGGAATTAAATCTGTATCCTTGCATACAGGAGGCAGCTTGATTAATAGCTCAAATCCATAGTCCTCTGTGATAACTGCCACATGGGCAGACTGGGTTTGATACAAAGAGGCAGAATAAAATACATTTACAGACAAAGTGAGTAACATAACATGCTGAACCATTTTCTTTTTGTGTTATTTTTGTCCTCATGCCTACCAACCGTCAAGTTTTTTGCATGTGTCCTGAGCCCATTATTTCCCCTTGCTGTTGGGTAGTTCTCAGCATGAGGCCAAGTCATCCAGGCAGCCGTGGATGTTTTTTGTGCCTCATTAGCATCCTGGTAATGACAGCAAGTCTTAATTCTGCCCTGGTGATTGACGAGGCCAACTACATTACCACATGTTCTTCTATGTCCTCATATTTATTTGTTGTTCTTGTAAGTTCCAATCCTATGTTCCCAGTTCTGGTAATTTTGATGGCTTGCAAATCTGTTTGCTTGGCAGTGAGTGACCAACCAGAACCACTCTTCCTCCCCCTAGGGTGGTCAAGCTGGCAATGGCTTCTCATAGCCATCTTCCCCTGCATGGCTTGTCTACCACCTCAGCTGATATTCAAACTCATGTTTGTTGGGTCATAATCAGGGCATCATTCACTTATGTCACAGTACCAGTCTAGAACAATTTCAAAACTCTGAATATTTCTATTGCTGAAAATATTTAAAAAAAAGAATAAGGAATATATATATTTAAAAAAAAACTAATGGAGAAGTGAATAGATTTGACAAGACTACTAAATATTTATGAGAGAAGAGTGGATACTATGTTCATATTCAACACTGTAGTAGACATAAGATTTAAATTATAAGTGGCTTGAACAGAACTCTCAGAGAACTTAAGTTTCTCTGTACTCCTGATCAAAACGTAATGTTAACCAGATAATGTTTTTAAAAACTTGAGTTCCTTCATAATTATTATCAAAAAGTATCCAACTATCAACAATTAATGCAACGTTAAATTGATTATTTTGTTTGTGAGATTCTACATTATTGCATATGATTGGCTAATGAAATTTTCTGTTTTATCTGCAACAATAACCATTTGCTTTATTTCATACAGTCAGGAGAGAATAGCTTGCAATTAATCTGTCACCAAACCAAATAATTCCACCCAATATGCACTGTATCGTTTAAATCCCCGATTGACTATGATCTTCAAATGGCACTCTACAAAGCAGTGGTGTTGCCTTGCCCTCTCCATGCAGACTCAGGATTTCTGTGGAATTTCACTACTGATTGTGGGTTCCTGCAGTCTCACAGCCCCTTGTCCATTAGTGAGAGAACCAGTTAGAGCATTTTATGTGCCTTGTACTGAAACCTGTAGGATGAAGCTGTGCACCAAATCAAGCACTATACAAATCTCAGCATGCAAGTAGGAGAGGATAACCTTCTGTGGAAGCAAGGGTCACATTAGCCAGGTCCCTGGCATGTTATTTTACTTGTACTTTGACATCGGAGTTTTCTGTCTTTGGCTCATGACATCTTAGAACAAAAGCTGATATGATGTGCCATGCATTTTCTGCCTGTACCAGTAACCTATGTTGTTGGCTGACCTCCATGCAATTTACTCTTTGCTTTGCCTGGTGTGGTTTTGAAGAACTACTGTGCAGTTGCCTTAAACAAAAATATGTAAAAATACATTTAACTGATGAACAGAACTTCTGCGCCTGCCTTATGACCTCAGCAGTCTAAAGTTACACTTATTGTCAAGTGCTGACCCATACAAGAAGCTCAGCTGCTGATTCTCTGCTAGGTATTTGTGAAGATCGCCAGGTAAAGCTGCTTAGCAACAATCCACTGGTTAGAGGAAGCTGCTTACTACTTGGGGTAGAATAATAAAGTATTTTATTGAAATTGTAGTTGACTTGCCTGAGTGAAAGTGTTTGATAATTATAGTATTCTCTGAACACTAGCAACTTATCTTCACTGTAATATATTGCTTATAATTGTTTGCTTAGTCTGAGATATGAATTTTGCATTCTGCAGAGTACAAGATTATTTCTATACTTGTATGTGACTTTCACTGTTATATTGGAATAACTGCCTGCTTACTTTGTGGTATAATATTGTTATTCTGTAGATGACAAGGTTATCTATATAGCTGATGTATGTTATTTGTCCATTTTATCTATCACTTGATAACTGGACAAGTATTCTAATTTATGAACCATTTTCAAGCATGACTCTTGCCACAAGGGCAAGAGTGTGTACAGTATCTACCTGTCTGTCCCTGTAGGTAGATAGATGAGATAGCTTAGCCAATGAGCCAACATGTATTTGAGAGGTATGAAGAAACTGACTGCAGTACTTGGAACCATATGCAGACCTGGGCAGAATATGTATACTTCATACAGACAGTGACGGGAAGATGGGACTGAACCCCAGAGCATGGATCTCTAAGGCAGGGATCTTATCACTGAATGACATGCTGCCCTTTTTTTTTTAATATTGGTAGCTTCTTCTATTAGGCTATAAACTGAGTTGTCCCTTAGATGTCCTTAACAATTCCTGAATGCATATGGAAAAAGGAGAGGAGCACATTCCTGCACACCCCTGTCCTGTCCACTTATGCACTTGCTCTACCTTTATAGTTGTTATGCATCCATCACCACTTTCTAGCCCAGATAGCCAACATCACTTCCTGTTGTTGTCCCAGTCCAGTCTGATAAGACTGATCAGTTATCATACTAGTCCGTATGATACCGTGGCCATCACCTAAACCATTATATAACTGGCAGTCTACTACATGGGTGCACAACCAATAAACCCATGCTTAATTTAACATCCCTCAATGTAGGGATGAAAATTGGGTTGCCACCTTTAGAACAGACAAAAACATGGCCAAAGCCCCACCCATTGCCCACCCTTTTCAATAAGAAAATGTGCATTGCTTTGCTTTCAAATTTAACTGTGAAAGCAGTAGTCATGGAAAATGATAAATATGCTAACTAAAACAGTTGTGCAAATAGATAAACATCATGCACATGTTAAAAAGACATTTTACAATATTTTTATTGTTTTGGCATTTGATATGTATGACTGGCCTTGAGCACAGGTACACTAGGCAGCTGCATAGGGCACCCTTTGACTAAGGGGACCTTTCTGTCTATATTTATCTATTTTTTCACATTTCTTTACGTAAGAAATGGAAAGAAAAATAAATAATGATGGAAAGGCATCTCTAAATGAAGAGTACTGTCTCATATGTGCTGGAAAATATTGATTTTTAAACTTAAAAAGTGGACACAACAACATTCTGAGTGGCCTCTTTAAATTCAGCTTGCAGCATGCATCACTAATGTTGATGTGTCAATGGAAGAAGAACCACAATTCCAAAATCTGTTACTCCTATCTTAATTAATGTTGAGAATGAATTAATAGATTATAGCATAATATAGTTCTAAGTTTTGGGAGAGCATGAAGCTTAAAGGAAGAAGCTAAGAAGTATCATAGTTTAATGAATGATCCAGCACAGTCTGACTTATGTGTTCTGGTAAAAGAGAAATGTTGAAACGTGTCATACTGGCAGGATTCTGTGTGCTGCTGACTTTCCACATGCTGCTTTGACACCTAGAATGCCTATCCACCGTGGTGAGTTCCTTAAATCAGTGAAACTACAGCTGTTGCTACCAATTTTTCTAGGCAGGAGAAAAGGATACTGTTTTTTTGGATGGGGGTTTTGAAAGGTGCAGATGTCAGATGGTATCTTATAGGTCTGGGATGGCATAAACCTGTCAAGTGTCAACTCTCCAGATTGTCCAAAGTGTTGCCTCATATTTTTGGTCTATATGTCATAATTTTTTCCAAAATTATTGAGAATTAAAGTTACTAAATAATGACAGTCATTTGAATTTCAGACTTCATATCCTTCTTCATTAAATGCATGCATATGTAAAACCTGTTATTCTGGAATCTGTCCCTGTTTTGGGCCTTTGTCCCCCATTATATTTGGCTTTGTCTAGAATTCTTATACTCAGAGGAGAGGTGTGATGTGAAATGTTTCTTAAAATCTGAGATTATAACTCCATTAACATTATAGAAGTGTGCTTCTGTATCCCTTATTACAACTATTTTATCATTAGGACTGTAAAATGGAGGTCTCCATGCACAGGTACACACACACACACACACACACACACACACACACACACACACACACACACACACACACGCGAGCATACACACACACGCGCATACACACATACGCGCGCATACACACACACACACACACACACACACACACACACACACTTGGGGAGGTGACTAAGACTAACATCGCAATAGCTCAGTAGAAGTCCCTTGAAGGAATCTTTATATATAAACACACACGCTGGGTAATGACTGACTCCAAGGGGCTCCTTTGGTCTAACAAAAGTTGAGTATTAATGTCAGATCTTTTACATCTAGCTGATCTGGCAGCATTATGGGATGCTGTGAATGCACCACCACACTGATGTTGCTATGCAGGTATTTGAACAGGGATCCCAGTATCTGAAGTGGAATAGAATCAACCACTCTTTGTGGCACCAAAGCCAGATATACTTCTTGTATGGCTACTGACACTGACTGATATGCTTGGGTAATTTTGGTTGTGTGTATGTATGTATATATGTGCATGTCTGTGTAAGTGAATAGATGTGTATGTCTTTATAGAAGCTTGTTAAACTGACCATGGCTTGAGGCCAGTATGGGGAAAATTACGTTATTCTGAGCATGACACAGTGGCATAATGGTTAAGGCCTTTGCCCATGCACAAGTACAAGGTTCAGTCTTAATCTCCAGCTAATGCCTGTATGGAGTTTGCATGTTCTCCCTGGACCCCTGTGAGGTTTCTCCCATCTCCCAAAAAACATACTGAGTGTTTCCACTAAGCAGCAGCACAGACTCTAGATTGTACCTGTCTGGTGTACAGTATCCTCTAGATAGGCAAACACGGATCACAGACTGTGCACTGTTTCAGTGCTAGGCACTCACACAGTGATAATATTGGATCTAGGTGATTTGATCGTGTTGAGTGTTGTCATTAAAAATGAGCATGGGTATTTGCCAGTAATGAGTGAGTTGAGGACCCAGCCTCATCCAACATATTCATGCTAACTGTGGGAGGGTTGGTTCTATATACTTCTGTTGGCCAGTGTATTCCAGCCATAAAACCCAGCAGCCCTGGGCCCATAAGCTACTGGTGGGCTGGTGTCAGTTGCCCAGCCTGAGTTACCTGGGATAGGTCTGTTGAGTGAATCTACCAAACATGAACTAAGGATTGCAACATTCATTATAGGCTCACTGACAGGATGCAGCTTGGAAGTGGATGACATGATGCTAAGAAAGAGTCTGGACATCCTCTTTATCCAAGAGACAAGTTGGAAAGACTGTGCAGCAAAGTCACTTGGCTTGGGATCCAGATCCTACTACTCAGTGGAGGACAGACTTGAGATGGTGTGGGAATTGTGGTGAAGGAGAGGCTTCAGAAGACTGTGGGGATTGTCATCAGAATTAGTGGCAGAATCATGGTGATCGAACTCCAGTGTAAGGATAGGTTAGGGCAGTATTCATAATCTTAGCTTCTACCCCACAGTAGGATTGTGATAGACAAGGAAAAAAGTGCATTAAAGCAGCAATTGCAGAATGTATTAGATAGACCAAGACCAAACTGAGTGGATGTTGATAATGGGAGACCTGAATGCACATATTAGGACAGACAAAACATTTTGTAAGAACTGCCTGAGTCCTTATAAGTGGGTCAATAGGAATAAAGGAAAGGCCATTCTAGCCTTCTGTTTGGCAAATAACTTGATGGTAGCCAACACATAGTTCAGCATGAGAGACAGTCATAAGATCACATATGAGAGTAGCCAACATGCAACTCAAATAGATTCCTTCCTAGTACGGGAATGACATTGAGGTAGAAATCAGGTATTGCAAAGTCATCCCCAGTGAAAAGTATGGATATAAATTACTGGTTGTCACACTCAGCTGCAAACAGTGTCAAGAGAAGGCTCTAAGGTCATTGGAGACTAGGTTGAAGACCTGGACGTGGACTGGAGAGAAAGCACAAGAGTTCAAGCAAATACTCATATCACCTCAGAAATAAGAGAAAATGGATGGAGCTGAAGAAAAATGGCAGTGCCTCAAAACAGCATGTGTGAGGACTTTTTCTAGGATGGGCTTCTCTTCTTCTTTCATCAGATATGCTGCTATGCCAGGAATGGAAATAAATTACACAAGGGAAGCTTGTGATGTAATGCATAAGTCCAGAAAGTCATAAAAAGAATGAAAGAGGAGTGCAGGAAAAGGTGTGGGATGGGAAAAGACTGACCAAGCTAAGAAGGAATACTGGTTGGCTAACAAAGAAGCTAAAAGAGGAGTTGCAATAACAAAGAACAGGGCATCAGAAGCACTCTATCGGCTTCCGGAAAGTGAGTCCGTAGACGGCACAAAGAAACTGTATCAGCTTACAAGGCAAGGGCAGGAAGATAAAGAATATAGACTGACACCCTTCATAAGCGATGCCAGCAATGGCTCACCATTCCACAGAACATCAAACGCATATGAAAGTAGCGCTTCCAGCATCTTGTTAATGATGACACCCTCACAGAAATTGCACTGCCCCAGATAAAGCATATGATGAAAGAAGAGAAGCCCACCCTAAAAAAGGTATAACACAGCATTAAGGAAAATGTACTTAGTAAAAGCAGCAGGCTGAGATTATGTCAGGGCAGATATGATCAAGATGTTGGGTGAGTTAGGTGGGGAAATGGTTGCTCAGGGTACTCGCAGCAGTATGGAGAGAAAGGCATGCCACAAATGACTGGAGAATAAGCATACTAGTGCCAGTGTATAAGAATAAAGGGGATATATATATATATATATATATATATATATATATATATATATATATATATATATATAAAATCTCCCCTTTATTCTTATACACTGCCACTAGTATGCTTATTGGTGCTGCGGTAGCGTTGTCACCTCACAGTTAGATGTTGCCCGTTCGACTCTCAGTTAGAGCGTCTTCTGTGTGGCGACATGCGTGAATGGGCGTTCCTTCATTGAAAGGTTGTGCGTTAAGCCCAGCAAGCCAGCACATAAAACTCTACTGCCAGTCATTAGCGGACCAGAGTTACGCCGTGGTGCCCCCTAACCGGGAAAAGCTGAAAGACACAAACAGTATATATATCTATATATATATATATATATATATATATATATATATATATATATATATATATATATTATATATACTGTGGGTAGTACAGAATCAAATTCCTGTTGTACTGACTGCATGACTGCTCTGGAAGGGTGATTGATAAATTAACAGAGTAGTAGAAAGTAACATGGGAGATGATCACAGATTCACATCAGAATGCAGCACAACTGACACAATATTTGCAGTGGGACAGATAGTTGAGAAGAAGACAGAGATAAAGAAAGAGTCCAATTGGGCATTCCTAGACTTGGAAAAAACATACGACAAGGTCCCAAGAAACTGGATTTGGGCAGTGCAGTGGGACAGATAGTTGAGAAGAAGACAGAGATAAAGAAAGAGTCCAATTGGGCATTCCTAGACTTGGAAAAAACATACGACAAGGTCCCAAGAAACTGGATTTGGGCAGTCCTGGTATGGTTTGAAGTCCCAGAAACATTGGTTGAATTAGTGCAGGCTATGTACAAGGACCCAATGTCACAGGTACAAACTGTGTTTGGACTCAAAGATGCGTTCCTTGTGGGAGTGGGTGTTTGTCAGGATTCAGCTCTGAGCCCAGTGCTGTTCATACTAATGATGAACTACATTAGTAAAAAGTTCGGAAATACAGATCAACACGGTTGCTGTATGCATATGATGTGGCATTACAGGCAGGCTGTGAACAAGAAATTCAGCAAAGGATAGGAGAATTGAATGCAAAACTGAAGGCACATGGAACTACAAACATCATGCAAAGAGGTCTGATGTAATATACGCAAACACAAAAGGAAAACACACCGAAAGGCAAAAATATGAAACTATTTATGTGCTTTCATCCACAATCTTCACTGGACTTCATCAGAATAAACAAGAACGTGATATGCCTACCATTTAACCATCACTACGTTATCCACTGACCAATAAAACAGCATTCTCAATTTAGAATAATTGAATATCTTAAAATACAATAAGATTAACATTAAATATATTTATCAAATCATTTATTATAAATACAATAAAACTAAATTAATAAAACACATCTATTTGAAATGTAAAATAAAATAGATTAAATTAACACATCAGTCCTCCTATTTAGTTTTCAAAAAACATTTTATACTGATCTTGTTGAGACCTGGAAATTTATCAACCTGAACTTTAATCTGCCACAATATTTCAACCATGTCTAAAATGTTTTTGTAATCCCTACCTCTATAATCTAACAGTACGGATTCACTTTATAATCTCAAAATACTAAAATCTCGAATTTCATTATCCTGAGACTATAAAGCCAAACAGTCACAATACCAAAACCCCAAAAGCGCAAAATTCAGAATTGCGACTTTTAAATAAACCCTCCACCACACAAACATACACTCACCTTCCTCCCCACACTACAACAAACCAACAAAGCACACACATACACAACAACACAAAGACACACACCTACCCTACATATAAGCAGGGGGGCAAGCCACACCCCTGCTATTTATATATACTAACTCCGAGGTCACAAGACAAAGACACTAAATCCACCACTACATACTCTATATTCCCCTTGCACAAACACACACATCACATACTTACAAACACCACCACTCTCAACACTTAAACACTTACACTCTTACCTACCTACCTACCTAACCTAACCTACACCTAAAACTTCCCAACACACTCGCATACACTCAGCCCCTACCCAAAACCCTTAAACAAATGGCATTTACCTGAATCTCCAGACATATCCACACAATGGCAGGGAAACCATATCCCATAGCACACCGCACCTTACCAACACAGTAAATCCCACGTAGCACGCCAGCACAATCATAGATTCGACATTCCAAATTTGAGCAAGTGCAGTTTCACTCAATTGCACTTTCAGGACTTTCATCTCGAAATACTGAAATTCAAGATTTCAGTATTTCGAGATAGTAAAGTGCTTCCAACAGTACATTATCTAACACAGAAAAATACAATTTCTTAAAATTTTTACACATTTTAGTGTGTTTATACAAGGCATTAGTTTCATCTTTAGTTTTAATAGCATACAGATGCTCTTTAATTCTTTTTGATAGCTTCCTGGTAGTCATCCCTATGTAAAATGCATCCAACAAGGAACATACGGAAATATAAAACAAGCCTGTGAATTTACAAGTAAAGTGTTCTTTAACAGCTATGTTTGTCTTAAAATGGGAAATGATAATGTTAGGACCTTCCATAATATAATTGCAAGCTGTGCAAAACCCACATCTGATTGTCCCCATATCCTTGTGTGTAATATACCACGGGTTCCTATTATGTGATCGAAGACGCATTTTGTCGAATGCGTCTTGATCGACCGTAAAAGAACGAAAAGGCAAAATAGTAAAGTGGCTTTTAAGCGAATTCTTTCCCTGGGAAAGAATTTGCTTGGCCACTTCCATTACTTTGCTATTTTCGGCACTGTAGTGCGATCTCGGAGTTGGTATATTTAAATAGGGAGGTGTGGGGGGCAAAGCCCCCCACTTTATGTACTGTTTTAAAGTGTTTTTTTTTTTTGGAACAGCAATTTTTTTTCCCTTGGAAAAAAATCGCTGTTCTGGGGTTTTGACATTGCAAGCCTTCGCTTACATGGGGTCGATTAATCATCGTTCGCTTATTTAAGCGTTCAATGATGTAATATAGCCCCATATGCCACTGTACTTTGGTATTATCATTCTCAAGTATTTGTTTAAGGCCCCCAGATTTCTTGTGTGTAAAGGTTGGAATAGAACCAACCTCTTCAGTAACATCAAATTTACCCTTCAGTAGTCTCCAGTTGTTTAAAATCTGTTTTTAATCTCATCACTATCAACAGACACCTACAAAATAAAAACATTTCTAAAATCATTATTTATTAGCCAACCCAACATCCCTAATTCTAGGAATTAATATTTGTTGAAAATGTGTACTTCTTTTAGACACTATTTCATCAGCAATATTAGTTGATTGAGATAGTGTACCTTCTGCAATGAAACATGTTTTTAAATTCATCTCTCCCTTGCAAAAGCATGTTCGTCAATCAGGATAATTTAATCATCTGGCTGTCATAATGTTCTTCATCTGAAGCAGGTATGCATTAGAATAATGTACTGTAATTATTAATGAAACAAGGTTTCCTAAAAATATTACTGTGGATTTTTTTTTCTGTTAAATCGTATGTTGTTGGTATATTTAGATAATTAACAGATGCTCCCACAGAACTTGGAGTGTCAAAAAATTGGTACTTTGATTTAAACAAGAAACAAGCTCATGAATTTGATCTACGGAACTTCCCCATATAAAAACAATAAATCGTTTACAAACCTTTTACAGAGCATAACATTTTCAGAAAAAAAGTGAAATTCTAGGTAAAATATTGGTATCCCACCAGCCTAATACTAGGTTAGCAAATGAAAGAGCAACAGTAGCTCCCATGGCTTCTCCCCTTAGTTGCTGATAAGTGTTGTCATTAAATAAGAAAAATATTTTCCTACTTAATTTCCATCAACAAGCAAAAAGTGTTTATGTTATTGTTAGATAACAGTGTTATGAGAGAAATACAGTCTGAAAAATTCAATTCCCTAACATAAGGGAATACTAGTGTATAGTAATTTTATATCCAAAGTAAATAATGCATGTTCTTGTTCAATGAATTGAGAATGTCTAAGACAGTCCTAAAAGTCCCACGAACCCTTCACATAGAAAGGCATTTGTCTAAGTATAGGATTAAAGCTATCATTTAAAAAATATTAATGCCTTCGGTACACTACCTAAAGCTGAAACAATAGGTCTAAAAGGCAATCAAAACTTTTTAGTATGTTGCTTAGGAATACAAAACAAGATACCTATTTTGGAAATTCAACACTTCTAAAATAATATAGATCAACTGTAATTTCACCATCTGTTAGTAAATCTACTAACATATTGTTAATAAAAGAATATTTCTGAAAAATTTCAACTAAGATAATAACGCTATATTCATTGTCATTAGCTAACATACTTTCAAATTCAGATGCATAATCTCACTGATACATAATGATCATTCCATTGCTATCAGCCTTAATAAATCTTAAATCTCCTGTATGAGATAATTTGAACATAGCTTGCCTTTTCGCTTTGTTAAGGTTAAAAAAAATCTTCTCTTATGTTTACCATTACTGATACATATAATATCAATTTCACATGATAGAGGAAAGCTTGCATGTTAGCTGGCAAAGGTGGATTATATAAAGAAGGTCTTATAAACAAACAAGAACAATGACGGGACAAATCGTTCAATAAATATTGAATATTTAACTTAACCATTGAATAATTTAAGGTAAACCAAAGTTCATGCTAAGTCAGTGCATTTGCTTGGAACAGATGAAAAACCCTTTTGAAGTACACTAATTTGTTGAATATTACATACCCCTGTAGTGAAATTATAGATGTTCTCACATAAGGTGAAATGGTTATCATGATGAAGATTACCATTCAGAATTAATGGCTTTTCCCTTGTCTGTGTTTGCACACAAAGCCATCTCAATCACCCTCTGGTGGTTGAATTCCTGTGGCTGGATTGCCCTTGAGGTTGTTGCCAGGGATAATAATTTAGTTGGTTCACTAATCTTTCTGTCCTTCTTGGAACTCCTGGCTTTAAAAAAAAAAAAAAAACTTCAGCATTGTCATCCAGGTCTTAATGGCTTACCCCCCATCAGCCTCATTTCCAGTTTCATGTGCATGACCTGAGAATTCTGCAGTAGATGGATAAGTAGTGTACTAGTGTAAAAGGAACAAGAATTGCATGATGATGTAAAGGGAAGTGGATAAGCTTCCCCCGTTCATAGACTAATTGATCTCTGTTTTCTTTTCTTTTTCTTTCAGAATGACAAAAAGACCATCATAATCTGAAGAGAAATCACCAAACTTAACAAAGGAAATGATTTGGTGATCAAGATCAATTAATTTCTTGTTCTAAGCACCGAAACTCTGATTGTGATCAATTAGCAGTCTAAGTAAACGCAGACCAGTGTCATTAAAATATTCTACACAGGTTTTATTAAAGGAATATTGAGGTGAAAGACCGTTAAGAAACTTATAGGCCCTCAAGCCTTTAGGCATAATCTTGTGAGCAATACACGCCTCAAAATAATAGTTCTCATAACAAAAAATTGACTCTTATGCAGTCTTTTGGAAAAAAGCTTATTAAGATATTTAGAAATAGAACTATTTGTAACAGCAGTCTCTTGGAAATGAAGATGGGAATCAGTATTAAAAGTGTTATTTACATTAGCAAAAATGTCCCAACTTCGTCTGGTATACAGGGTTCAGCTCCAATGCATTTAGTGTCCCAATAGCAAATGAACCACTACCGGGTATTAATAGTATGATCACTCAACCCTGAAACACCCTTGGCAGCAGTAAACATATCGCACAATAAATTACCAAGATGGCAAAACTGCTTAAAAGCAGAAACAGATGACTAAATTTCTTCAACCATACACTGCATGTTAACCATACCATTTCAAAATTCATCAGGAACAAAATAAATTGTCAAGGGAATATCCAAGTCTATGTTTCCTAGTTTGCCATACCAGCAACCTAATTAAACCACAAACAAATCAATCGTCAGTATAAAATGATAAAATGTTTTTTTTTTTTTTTGAAAATAGAGAACTGATGCATTAATTTAATGTATTTTATTTTGCAAATCAAATGTGTGTTTTATTAACAAAGTTTATTTTATATACAATAAGTGATTTGATAAATATCTTTAATGTTAGTATATTAAGTTATTCATTTATTATAAACTGAGAATGCCATTTTATTGGTCAACGGATGACGTGATGATGGTTAAGTGGTGATCTTACTGTGTCCTTGTTTATTCTGAATGAAGTCCAGTGAAGCTTGAGGATGAAAGCACTTAATTAATTTGTTTCATATTTTTGCTGTTGGTGTGTTTTCCTGAATGCACGTGGGATGAAACTGGGTACAGATAAAACAGTTGTAATGGTAGCAAATGAGAGAAATCAGAAGAAGAGAAGTGAAGTAGAAGGAAAAATAGTGAAACAGGTTAACAGCTTCATGTTTTTTTTTTTGGGAGGGCAGGTTTGATGAGAAGGGAAGTCTGAGTGAGGAGGTCAAACCAGAATCAGAAGGGCTGTAGCCCACTGGCATTGAGTGTCAGGGGTAGTTTGTGACAGAAGAATGCCAAAGTAGATGAAAAGTAAGGTGTAGGAAACAGTGATGTGACCAGTACTACAGTATGGTACAGAAACTTTGGCAGTGAAGGTAGAGCAGATGAGGAAGCCAGAGATGGAGATAAGGTGCCTGGGATGGGTAGTAGGATACACCCTGTGGAAAAGATGAAGAAATAAGGACATCAGAGCAGAAGCCCAAGTAGCGCTTGCAGAGAAAGTCAAAGAGAACAAATTATGGTGGCTCAGCCATGTGTGCAAGTAAGCAGATGACAATTTGGTGAAAAAGATTTGGGATTTGGGACAGACAGGAAGAAAGCGAGAAGAAACAAGGGCATCCAGCAATGAGTTGGATGGATTCTGTGAGAGTACACCTGTGACAGTTAGACATGGCTGTTGAACAATGTAGGAGAATGGCTTTGAATTGAAAGAGATGATGACATTTGACGAGATACCCTATCCCCACATAGAAAATGGAGAAAAAGGGTATTGATGATATCTGTATTTTTAATGTCCTCTTGGCTGCCTGTTATTTTACTGAATCTGATGTTGGCATTGCTTCTTATTTCTGTTGTTCCTCCAAAAACTGTTTCTTTTTTTCTGGTAAATTGTTAAGGATTACAGTTTATTAATAATGTTGGCTATTAGAGTTTTATACTGCTCCTTTTTCCTAGTAAATTGCCAAGCATTACAGTCTGTCAGTAATGTTACACATTAGAGTTTTATACTGCTTATTCAAAAATGCATGTTGCAAAACCTGTTCTACTAGCTTTTTAAATGAATTAGAGTAATAACTAATTGTTGTCAGTGGGTCTGGGCTTTTCTCCTGCTCCCCCACCTCATTATTTTTCATTTTCCCTGATTCTTATGAAATCAGTTAAAGATCAACTTCAAGATGGTAAACAGATATAATAGAAACACTTGTTCTCCTGATCACATCTTTGTGGTTGTGATCACTCACTTATTGTAAAAGAAAACCTTGTTATTAGGCTTTCTCCAAAAATGTAATTTTTAAATTTTCTGTGAGTAATGGAAACTGGAGCCTGGACACTGATTCACATATTCATTCAATTGGTATATCTATAAGGACGTACTGATAACATTATGGGACCACACCTTAATTATTAATTGAAAATTACCACACAGTTAAGTAGTTTAGTTATCTGCCAAACGGTTAATTAAATTACCAGTATGGCAGAAAACTAAGTACTTAAAAAATCATTAACGAATTTTAGATCTCTGTTTCACATGTTTTGAGGGAGGAAGGACTATGGGGTTTCTGACCACTGACAGAAAATGTAATTACCTTCTATATACCCACCAAAAGGCATCAGCTTGATCTGAATGTCACCCTGGAGAAAATGCAGTGGTAGACATCGGAGCTGCAGTTTCCAGTATTTCTGGGAACAAGGATTTTCTTTTACAATAATTTACTGATCGCAATAACAAAGATGCATTTGGGAGAATGTTAAATGTTTCTTATATTTCTTTTTTATTGAAAATGTTTAATTTTAACAAAATTACTATATAATAAAAATAATATAAAACAAATATACATATCTAGAAAAACAATAAACAAATAAAATAGCTGTTTACAAAGGTGTCCACTGTAAAACAATGCTC
Source organism: Protopterus annectens (assembly GCF_019279795.1). NCBI lineage: Eukaryota > Metazoa > Chordata > Ceratodontiformes > Protopteridae > Protopterus > Protopterus annectens. The sequence goes on from NC_056741.1 coordinate 1,935,373,902, forward strand.
TTTTAAACAGAAAACGAAATGTGATAAGAGTAGTTGTTAATTATTAAAGCCTATTTATCCAACAGTTATTTGAATTTCAACCTTATATTATATGAAGAGATGGTGCTAAATGGTCTTGCCTTGATCGTAATAAGTTCAAGATGACAAATGTCAGTTGCCAAGTGTACACATTCCTTCATAGCAGGAGTAGTCTTTATTCTTCCAGTTCTTAGTGATGACATTTCTTGCTAATGGTAAGACACTTCATAAAAGAAGGTATTTTATTTTCGTGACACAAGTGAGAATAGGTGTATTAAATAAAATAAGAGATTTGGTCAACATAAATTTATCATTAAAACAGACTGTAAAAAAGGATTCATATTATCCCAATATGCTTTAAGTTTTATACAGTCATAAAACATATGTTGCCAGTCAGCTTTAATATTTAGTTTACATCTCCAGCATTCTATGTCTTTATTATACACCAGTTACATTTTATGTGGTGTGATAAAGGTTCTGTATAAGAACTTCCAAGAGAATATCCTCCACCTTTGTGATGAAATAGTTTTGTTTTGAAGATTGAAGTATTAGTTTATCATCTTCACTTGGGGAATTATTAATAACTAGTCTAAAATAGTCCCAATATCTTTCTCTGTAACATAATGTTGATTTCTTAAGTACCTTACATATTTTAGATAGCAGTCCCTTTCCAATTATATTCTGGTGCATTAGAATAATGAGTAAATCAATGAATGTGGGAAAAGAATTTGCAACCATCGGCTGCATTAGATTTGTATTGCGTTCAACTAATTATCTACAGTTTTGAATTTCTAGCCACATGTCTTGGCTTAACTCAAACTTATAAATTATATGGTCAACATTTTATAACTTCCCATTGTCCAGTAATTGATAACAATGTAATATGTTTTTGTCTTTCAGTGTAGTCATTGTTAAATTAAATGTATTAATGGCACTATTTTGAGTATAGGCAATTGGAAATACAAAGAAAATCCATGCTATCCATGCTTTATATTCAGGGTTCCTGAAAATGAAAAATTTAAAGGAAGTTATTATTGTATTAATACAATAATTAACTGGTTTGTTTCTATTTTCTGTAAAATAGTCATTTACTAAACAATGAAACTTATTAGCAGTTATTTTAGTATGATATGATTTTGTTAAATTATTGGATTTACACCAAATATCTTTCCATTTGGCATTATAATTGTTATTTAACCAATATTGTCTTAACTGAGGATAAGGAATATCATTCTAAATCTGGAAGACCAATAACACCTGATGTCCAATCTCTAATGTGATGGTTTAAATCCAATCTAGGCTTATTAAGAAACATTAGAAATCTTAGAAACAAAGAATTGTACTGTTTTATATTTTTTGGGAGTGAGAGGGATAAAGATTGTATTATATATAGAATTTTAGGATGGACAATCATTTTAATTAAGGCGAGTCTGTCTTCCATAGTAAACAAAAATATTCCACTTATTAAGAGTTTTCTTTGTAGAATTTAGGTTATTATTGCAATTAAGAGTTTATATATTAGATATTGTCATACAGGATTATCCCGGAGTAAGTGATTTTACCATCCTTTATGATGTATTTATGTAATTTCTTATCTGTTTTATTAATATTATAATTAACAGGTCGTATTTTAGTTTTATTCTTATTAAAACTGAGTCCTGATTTCTTCTGGAATATTTCTATTGTTTGGAATACTCAGATAAGAGAAGAATTGCAATCAAAGTTAATAGGATGTTGTCTGCATTTGGGGTTTAAATCACTATTTATTAGTATGCCTTTGTTTTTTTTTTATTTGATCTTGTATAATTTGCAAAAGGTTCCATAACTAGAGCAAAAAGCAATGAGGACAAGGGACAACATTGTTTAATACCTTTAGTGATCATGATTGATTGGGAAATATATGAGCCTATCTTAATGAGTTTTCATAGAGAAGTTTGATTAATTGTAAAACAAACGTTTGAAAAATTACATTACTCCAGTACTAATAGTAAATACTCCCAATTAACAGAGTGAAATGCGCTATTCATATCAACACTAACCAAAGTTAGTTATTTTTTGAATTATTAGCATAGTCCATTATTGATAGTATTCTCTTTATATTATCATAGGTGTTCCTGTTCATTATAAACCCAGTCTGATCATTGTTTATCAACACTGGAAGAATTTGTTTAATTCTAGAGGCACAGATTGCCATGAATATTTTATAATCTACATTTAATAATGAAATTGGTCTATATGAAGAACATTGTGTTGAGTCCTTGTCAGGTTTTAAAAATGGGGATATTGGGGTATATTTCCAGGATGGTAGTACCTTTATAAGTCATATTACTAGAGGTATTTTAAATAGTTAAATACTCAAAGCATCTTTAGTTACCATTTTGTATAGTTCGGGTATTATACCATCATTTCCATGTGCCTTAATGGGTTTTAATTTATTAATTTGAATTTTGAGTTTAGACATTAATGTAGGCTTGTGAGTTATTTTTATTTGATCCTCTGACAGTCTATTTTAAGTATATTTTTTATAAATATTTGATTAGATCTTTTGTATCTGTTGTTGGTTTGTGTTGATTAATCTTGTTAAAATGAGACCTGAAAACATCTAAAATATCTTCTTTTTCAGTAATCTTTTTCCTACTAGTGGAGTATAATTCACTGATATGATTAGATTTAACATAATCATTTTTGTTTTAGTAGCTAATTTATGCATGCATTTAGGATTTATGGAATAATTAGTTATTTTAATCTTTTCTAACTTTATCATAGTTTTGTATTGCAAAATTTCTAAATATTTACTTTTTAAGCTATTTATTTCTTCTGTTAAGTTATGATTAACTTTTGACTATCTAATTTTAACTTACGAGTTCTCTCTTGTAAAGTCATCAATTCTTTGTCCCTTTGTCTTTGTTTGTTTCCTTGTTTGTGTATACCAACTTATAATTATACCAAATAGGTATGCTTTTATATGGGATGTTATTATCAGAATTCAATATAACTTCAAATTTTATCATGCTGTAATCCGACAGTGGACAAGAGACTACTTTAATGTTATCTATTCTACTAGTGATCGCATTTGAAACATATTCTTTATCTAGTCATGACTGTGTCACATGCCTGTGTGAGAAATGTGTAAAGAAGAGTGAATCCGATACTGAAAACTCATTTATATCTCTCATATTATATAGGTCAGTGAACTCCATGAAAGCCTTGACTGAGGCAGGTTTCTTCCTTTTACTACTACTGTTGGTGCCCTAGTCAGATAAAATGCAGTTAAAGTTACCTGCAAATATAATGCTTCCCTTGATATTCATATTACTCCCCCCAACTGTTGTTTAACTATTTGTATTCCCAATCCAGGTATCCAGTAGACATTAATAAAAGTGTAGAGTTTCCTTTGAATCTCTAAAGTCACTGAACAAAACATGCATTTTTCATCACTAAATGTAATGTATTTAGGATTTTAGGTACAGGCAAAGAATTTCACCATAAAATAGCTACCCCTCTTCTCTTTTGTTTATAATGAGAGCAAGTCAGTACAGAATAATGTTTACCATTGTCTGTCCAAATCTTCTTTTATTAAATGTATTTCCTGTAAAAAGATAACTTGGTAATGAAATATTTTTAAAAAAAATGTATAAACTACCCCTTTTATTTATTTTTATTTTATTTATATATTTTACATGTGTTGACCGGGCTAGTCTAGCTGGGCTCATGTTCATTTTCAGTAGAGACCTGGGGAGAAAAGCTCCACTACAGTTAAAGTCACAGTACATAGTTACAGGTAGAAAAACAAGATTATTACATAACAGTATAGTACTAATATAGTTTACAATTATATACAAGCTATAATTCAAAAAGACTAAGGTAGAGTCATGTTTATACAAAAGAGAGCTTGCTAAACAAGTTTAAGCTTTGTACCAGATTAAACTAGGTAGAGTCATGTTTATACAGATAGAGAGCTTGCTAAGCAAGAGTAAGCTCTGTGACAGATTAAGGAAATACAGTGTTAGTAGTAACTTTATTAAGCTGAGAATCACATATTCACAGAGGTTAATAGGAGATAAGATGACAGTGTTAGGAAAACTAGCCATAAAAATGAAGGAGGAGAGTTTTAGTCAGGATTTATGCAAGGGCATAGCCAGTGAGTTAGAAGATATTCTTTAAGTTGCTTTTTGAATAGAGATGTAAAGGAGAGGGATGAGAGTTCCCTGGGGAGCAGGTTCCAAGCTTTCCCTACAGTGTTTGAAAACAGTGTGACCCCAGCCTTTTACAACCATTATTTAATCCATTGATATTAATAGATATACATTTCAAGCTGGCTATACTGATGATGTGTGAAAAAATAAATTATATACTACATATAATATCCTCGTACATTTGTAAATAACAAGGTACCGAAAACTATTATTATATCTAGTGAACTGCTTACTTATAAATATAAGTATAAAATAATTGAGATTAACTGTAAATGTTCTGTCTAGAATACTAGACACCAAAAAAAAAAAAAGAATTGAATTGTAAACTACAATACATGCACTGATCTTTCTCATTCCCCCACGGAGTTTAAAACTCCTGGTATGAATAGCAATCATGTTCATACACTACCATCTACCCACAGATAAGTATCTAGCATTACTCTACTACTTCTAAAGTTATGATATATGAAAGGTCTAACTTATTTAACAAAATTAAAAGGACCAATTATATACACGCAAACATAGGAGGATTGTGGCTGACAAAGTTCGCAGATGACTGCAAACTGGGCGCCATAATTGATACTCCAGCGGACACAAGCATCCTTCAGAAAGGCCTCATAGAAATGGATAATTGGTGCCAGAGCCATGGCCTAAAACTGAACGCCAAAAAATGTATAGTCATACCCTTTGGGAAAAACAAGGTACCCACAAATTACCACATAGGTGGTAATCCATTAAGTACGGAAGAGGTAATCAGGGACCTAGGGACCCAAGTCGACAGTAACCTCTCATTTGACACTCACATTGCCAAGGTGGTTAGGAAGACCTTCTATATTGCCCACCTTATCATGAATGGATTCACATCTAGATTAAGAGAGGTCATTGTGCCCCTGTACTCTTCTCTTATCAGGCCCATGATTGAGTACAATGCCCCATTTGGGATGTATCTTACCCGACACCTGCAGCAGTTAGAAATACCCCAAAAGTTCCTCACCAAGAGAATAAAGGGTCTCAAACATATGTCATATGCTGCCCGGCTGAAGAAACTCCAGCTCTATTCAGTCGCATACCGCCTACTCAGAGGTGATCTATGCCTGACGTACAAGGCCATGTCCAATCTGGAATTAATGGACATGCTCCACCTCAGAAAATCCAAATCCATCAGAGCCACGAGAGCAAGAGAGTTGAACCTCAACACAAAAATAAATAGGACATGCTGGAGGGACAGATTCATAACCCAGAGGCTCCCTACACTCTGGAACAGAATTCCAGTCCATGTTAGGCAGAGACCCTCACTAACTCTCTTCAAGAGAAATCTTGACGAGTGGATGGGAGATCGTAGGTTTACCCCGGGGGTCATCTCTGTGTCACTACTAGACAGAGGCACAGTAAACTAAACCCTAAATGGGCGTAGTATTCTCATCCCAAGGGGTGGCGAAAGCCACACACACTCTGGCTAGGCTTATAAATGCCCTAGGGCAGATAGCCTAGTATGAACCTATGAACATATAATATTTTGATTGTAACACTCATTTGCTTGCAATAAAACTTATAAACTGTAAAGTATAACAGATTGTGTAGTCATTTGGTTCTATTCTATTTATAAGAGCCTATATAGTTTTATAATAAATCCTTTCAGTTCTGAGAAAAGCAAGAGATTAACACAGATAAAAAAACAATACATATAACATTGTTTATAACAACCATACTATAGTACTGATATGGTATTATATATTATTGCTAATGTGATTAACTGGTTAACTATTTAAACTCCATTCTGACTACAGGACTGTATATGCTTGGATATTGTGGCAGACACATATGGTGTTTGAAAGAACAAATGCACTTCTTAAAAAAAAATCTTTGCCCATTTGTGAGGACTTGCATATGCAATTATGTTTTAAAACATTTCTCTTCTATAAATAGGATATTGTATTCACTAAAATATACTATGAGATATGAAATAATAAAAGAGTAACTGCGATGTCTAAAATAACTAATATGTTCCCAGAATTATATTTGTACTGAGGGATAACATGGTTGGCAACATACCCATTACAGTCTTTTTAATAGACCATATAAAGTCCCAATTAATCAAAAGAACTGTGTAAGGTTTGTCTGACTTTGTGGAAAACATGCTATTACTTTCATATTAGTCCCTCCTTTACTAAGCGTCAAACTTTCAGTTAACTTTCAGAGCATGAGCTTCTAAAATTGCCATATATCTGAGCTCCTGTCTTCCTGCTCAAAAAACACATCCACACAGAAACCAGCAGAAATCATCACCACTATCAGTCATAAACATATACATATCTATTGCCCACATATGCAGAACAGGTCAATCAAGCAAGAGGCTGACATCAACAAACATAAATACAATCATCCTCCCTTCTTTAAATTGATAGAACAGAATGTAATTTGAATAATATAATATCTTAGGATAACAGTTGAATTGAAGAAATTAATTCCATATTGTGTAGTATGCCTCAGTACTATAAATGTATTATATAACTTAGAGGAAAAATACAGGTTTTACAAGTGTTAAAATAATAATTTTGAAGTAAATGTAACAGAGTGCAAATTCATTGGCACCTTCTTACTATTTTGCACTTAATTTGTGTGTTAAAATCGAGCATAAAACGTACTTCTTTGACACTCTTTCTTTAAATCATGACTGCTAATGTACCTTTAAACCTTTAAAACTGTTTGTCACAGCCAAATACCTCCCTTCATTTAATCCTTATCTAATAAGTAAATTAAGGTTTGCAACCTCAGCAGGAACTTCAAGAAATCTAAGAGACATAAAAAAAGAAAAGAACAAACATGGTGAAATCAGACAAAGTAAATGCACGAGCATCAATAGTCTCAAAGTAGTGCTGCATTCATTCAGGGACACAGCACCTGAACGGCAAAGCACCAGGTACTCCAGGTACACCCCAAAAGAAAAAGAGGAACAACAGATGCACACGCACCCATGCACATGCACACACTCAAAAAGAACTATTTATAAATTGTCTCCTGAGAGAAATGGGAGGGAAAGAAACATTCTATTAGAACCTTCTCTGTGAGAGGGAAATACCACTGTCAGTAAACAATTTTCACTCCTGTTACACAAAGGATGAAGGCTGTATAAGTGGTTAAAACCAACCTGCCCCATGCTAAATAAGAACATATGTTGTAACACTTCTCATTATTATTTTATTTTATTTTTTTAACAAATATTTGGCACACTTGCTCACTCTCACTCTCTTTGTTTTTCACAAACAAACAAAGAATAACTGACAGGTTTCAAAGTGAAACCCCAGTGTTAACACAGAGATTGTCTTCACTACTGTATTTTTCCTCTCCTAACCCATCCTCAGTGAATACATTGGCACCAAACATCGCAGATAAGGCTATATAAGAAAAAAAAAAGAAAGAAAACCAGAATATATATATATATATATATATATATATATATATATATATATGTAAAACTATATATATATATATATATATATATATATATATATCTATATATATATATATTTTTATATATATATATATATATATATATATATATATATATATAGTTTTATATATATATATATATATATATATCTATACACACATATATATAAACAAAAAGCTTATTAGTTAAATAGTTAATTTCTTAAAATTTCTTAATACTTATTAAGCTAAGGCATATATTTATTATGGAAAATAAAATATAAAATATTAGCTTACAATACATATAGAAAAGGAAAAGAAACATTTATTTACCTTTATATAGAAGTTAATCCTTGTTTCCTTCCTTTCACTAGTATCTCTAGTAACTGAATTGGTAAACTTTGTCATGGAAAAATACTTTTGTTATTAAAACAGTTAACATCAATGTTATACTAAAGCTAAAAGTAATTTGCCCTTTAGTTTCTTTTTCTTCTCTATGGATTTCCAGGTATTTACTTCTTCTTGCCTCTTCAAAGTACTATTGTTCCATTCTGTATCATCAATTTGGTCTACAATTTTTTTTTTAAATTACATTGCAGAGTCTGGATCTTCAAAGTGTCTATTTTTATCTGGAAGGAGTATTTTGAGCCTGTCTTTTCTTAAGTTAATTTTATGAGAGGCAAAAAACTTTTCCTTTTGGTCATCACAGCATTGGAATAGTCATTATCAAATCTTATTAGTTTGTCATCCAGTATAATAGACTTGAACCAGGCTGTTTTAAGTGTTCTCTCCTTCTCTTGAGATGAGAAGAACTTAACAATAACTGATCTCGTTGAAGAATTAGTTTTTGATTAAGTAGAAACTAGAGACCTATGTGCTCTTTTCATACCATATGACATAGCTTCAGATAAATTCTGAGTCTTAGGAAGCCAGCTTTGAACTTCTCTTTAAGAGCTGTAAACTTCCTTCACATCGTCTCTATTTTTGACATTTCTCCAGCCTAAAAAAAAAAAAAAAAAAATTCAAGATTCAGTCCTTATACCTTCACTGGTTCATTTCATACATTTCCAGCAGGACAGGCTAAGTTAGGGTATAGCCAACAGGCTCCACTTCTATTACTATCATTACTGGACCACCCCAAGGCTCTGTTTTGAAGTTCAAAAAACAAAACAAATGGGTAATACTGCTAAGTTTATTCAGTAATTGATATCTTGAAGTTCAAAAAAAACAAAACAAATCGATAATGCTACTAAAATTATTCAGTAATCGAAATCTTGAAATTAAAAAAAAAATGGGTAATGCTACTAAGATTATTCAGTAATTGATATCTTGAAGTTCAAAAAGCAAAACAAATGGGTAATGCTACTAAGATTATTCAGTAATTGAAACCTGCGCCACAGTCTACAGGGAAAAATGAATATCGATCTGCATATTGTGCAGCTATTAAATATGCTTAAGTATTATGTGCAACACTCATGTTTATACATAATATGTCTCTGCAGTGTAAAAGCAAACTTGATGATATTTCCTTCTTAGACAGGTTATCCTACATGTCTGGTTACTATCGTTGATTAAATGTGCATTGGGACTGCACATTTTATACCACATGTTATAACAGCTGAAAGATAAAAACACAATACCAAACAAGCATCACAAGCTCTATAAACAGACACTTGACAAGATACTATTTTTCTAAGTACATATTGTAAATATTTGCAAAAGCAGTTATTAACTCTCTGCCTAACAATGTAGTGCAACCAAAATGATGACCTTGCACCTATTATGTTATTATATATTACAGCTTTATAATGCACGTCATCTAATCCATTGCAAGGATGTAAGATCTCACTATAAGATTTTCTACCATACCTAGTCATATTTTTTGATGTGCTGCACATCTGTCTCCAGCTCATGGCTGAAAGGGTCTTATAACCAGACCACTTACCTGGTATAAAATAAAATAAAAAGTTAACATTACATATGGAAATTAGGAAACTGGAAACATTAGCAGGATAAAATAACACATGCAGGGGTATTTCAGATGTATATTCAACTGTGGTAATGGAATATCAACATACAAGCTGAAGTTCACTTTGTCAAACATTTACTCATCAAATACTGTTTTGCTTCCATTGAAAACCAGAATTAATAACCTTTGAAGTAGATGGTTATGCTTTCTCTTGTGAGGGGAAGTAAACAATCTCATCATACCTTTCCATGCATGTGGGACCTCCCAGACCACTCCTACTTATGCATCTACGTATATCTATCTCTCTTGTCTATCTATATATACTGTTTGCAGGGATGCCACATCTTGGAGTTGATGTAATATACCCCCAAGTCACAAATTTGGCTTTTCATTATATGAAAGTCATTTCTATTTATTTATTTATTTTACATTTGTTTACTGTGAAAGTCCAACTGGGCATGGATCCCATTTTCAGAGGAGGCCTGGGGAGAAAAGCTCCACAAAGATTAGTACAGCAAATACAGTAAATACAATACACATGTTAATAAAGTACAGTACAAAGTCAAAAGTTAATAAAGTACAGTTTCAAGGCCAAGAAAGGAGAAAAAAGTAAATATACTATAAGGAACACAGTGTCTTACAATAAACAATACAATTGAAAGGACATTTTGTTCAGTCATTTGGTTGCATTCATCACTGAGTAGTACAGTAAACACACATTGATTAAGAGTATAGAAAGGAGTTGTTGTAAGCTTTCATAGAAGGTTAAAGTATGATATGATCTAATTAAGTGAAGCTACCCAGGGTCAGAAGAATTACATAGCCAAGAACTATGTAAATGGGGCCAGAGGAGCTTTTTGAAATTATTTTTGTTTTCAGTGGTCCTAATATCTACTGGAATGTATTCCATGCTTTTGCAACAGAAAAAAAGAAAATAGAGTCCCGAGAGCTATTGTTGCTTTTGCCTATGTCAGCCAGTGCCTTATTGGTGGATCTTAATAGGCATTTGTTAGAGTCGATATTAAGTAGACCTTGAAGAGCAAGAACTCTATTGGGAAAATGTAGAATTTGGTGGGCTGTTGTAAGCTGGTTATATGTGAGCAGGTTGGGTAATTCTAGCCAGGATAGTTGCTTGATTGCTATGCGGTGATGGGTCCTGAAGGGTGAGTCAGAAGCAAACCTAGCTATTTTATTATAGTAGGTGTTTAGTTTGTTAAAGTCTGCTTTGTTTAGGTTGATGAGTATGGGAGAGGCATAGAGGAGCATGGATAGTAGGTGGGTTCTTGTGATGGTGGCTTTACTGTCCTTGGTGAAGTACTTTTTGCATCTATATAGGGTTCTGAGTTCTTTATGGATTTTCTTTACTGTCTGTGCAATGTGCATATTCAATTTCATGTTGTGATCTATGATAACCCCTAGAAGTTTGATGTGTTGGACAGGTCTGATGGGGGTTGTTAGCTGTGAATATTGTGAATGGTGGTATGAGGTCTAAGGTTCTAGTGGGATAAAATATTACTTGAGAGTTGGCTAACCAGGTTTCAATGGCAGTAAATGACTCTTGTGTCAATTCCTGGAGTTGAGGGAGTGATGGGGGTGGAGCAGATTAGAGTGGAGTCATCAGCGTACTGGACTATATTGGCATGCCGGGTAGCTTTGTGGAGTTGGTTGGTGAATATGTTGAAAAGAAGAGGTCCAAGAATGGATCCTTGGGGGTCCCCTAGGGTGACAGGTAGGAGGGGAGGTGAGGAGATTTACCATTTTACTGCTTGTTGGCGGTTGGTTAGATAGTCTTGAAACCATGTTAGTGTGGAGTGGCTGAGATTAAGATTGGAGAGAGCAGAAAGGAGTTTGGGATGGGAGACAGTATCAAAGGCCTTGGAGAGATCTAGGAATACAGTGGATACTAGTTTCCATTGTTTTGATGTTGGTTTACTCTGTTGGTAAAGCTAATAAGGGATATGGTAGTACTGTGATAGGGCGGAATCCATGCTGGGTGCTGGTTAACAGTTTATTAGTGAGGAGATGGTGGATTATTTGGGAATGTATACAATTTTAGATAAGGAGGATAGAATGCCAATTGGATGGTAATTAGTTCCGCAGTTACTTCCTTTGTGGAGTGGTATTATATGTGAAATTTTCCACAGAAAAGGAATATGTTCTGATAAAGAGCTGTTAATGAGCATAGAGACTGGCTAAGAGATGGCTTTGGCTGCGATCTTTAGATATTCTGCAGGTAATTTTGTCGACGGCCAGGGTTGTGTGTTTAAGCCTATTTAGGCATTTATATATTGTGCTTGTTGGGACAGGCTGTAAGGAGAAGAGGTTTCTGTCTGCTGGTATGCAAGATAGGTTTGGATGTGAAGTGGGAGAACTATTATTGGTGAGGGCTAGGATGGATTTGGTGAAGTGTTTGTTGAATTGGGTGGCAATGTTATTGGTAGTAGTGTCAATGTTAGGGGGTGGAGTACTGGTCTTTCCTGGTTGTATGATTTTATTAATGGCAGCCCAGAATTTTTGCGGGTTATTTTTGTGTTCGGTTTGAATGCCTATATAGTGGTTCCTTTTGTCTGTCCTAATTTGTTTTTTTGGCTTTGTTCCTTAGTTCCTGGTATGCCTGTGTATTAGTTTGAGTTTTATTTTGATGCCATGTGTCCCATGCTTTATCTCTTTGTTTTAGTAGTAGACGGGTATCTCTGGTCAGCCAGGGGGCATAGTTGAATTTAGTTCTGACAGTTCTGGTAGGACAAGATGATTATGTAGGAAAGTGTTATTGAAGTAGTCTATTGCACTTTCGAGTGAGAGAGATGAGAGTAGTCACCAGTTGTATTGATTAAGTGCAGATATGAAGTTATGGGTTTTGAAATTCTTTGCATACCGGATTTCTTGGAGGGTGGAGGATTTTAATGGATTTACTTGCTGTCTAATTATAAAGGTGGGAAGGTGGTCGCTGAGGGTGTCTGGGAGGGAGCCTGAGAGGTAGGCTTGAGATGGTCTGTTATTAAGGATCCAGTCTAGGATGGACTCCTTTTTTGATGCTTTATCTTCCCGTGTTGTGGTTTTGATTAGTTGTGTGAAACCGTGTAGGTTAATGTGGTTAGTGGGGTGGAGCAAGTTATAGGAGGACCAGTTGGATAATAATATTGCATAGTATGATTGTTTCTTGGGGAAATTTTTGGAATGCCCAGTCTAGAATGGATTCTACTGTGTTAATGTTATTGCTGGGGGGGGGGGGGGGTTATATAATTACTAATTATATGCAAGTGTTTTTTGAGTTGATTTTCAGCTTAGTGAACATAGTTTCTGCATTATTGAACTTGGGTTAATTGTTGGCTATCATTTCAATGATCACATTGTTTTTGAAGAGGAGAGCAATGCCTTTGCCTCTTTTGGATATTCTTTCTTGTCTAAGAACATTGTAACCAGGTGGAACAAAATCATTATTATAGTTTAGTGGTTTTAGCTAGGCCTCTGGGAGAAGGTCTCTGGGAGAAGGACTATGTCTGGGAGTATTGCATGTATTGAATGTTATCAAAATGGCAGTGAAGAAAATGTAGTTTTTCTGACTTCACTTGTATCTTAACCTTCCCCCCTTACACTGATCAGCCAATCATGTCATTATGTGCAGTCCCATCCATACCTCTCAACTTCTTAGAGCAAGAAATCTGGACAAAGCCATAAATAAAAGTGAGACAAAGGCCCAAAAATAGGGACTTTTTTGTAAAATACTGCACTTGCAAACTTAGAAAGTTAATAGAATAACAGGTTTTGCATTAGCATGAATTTTCTGAAGGGTATGAAGTCTGAAACTCAAATGTCTGCCATTATTTCCTAACTTCAGTCTTTAATGATTTCCCAATAATTTGTCAGAAAACCACAATTTTCTGAAAAAGGACCAAAAATATGAGGTTCGGCAGAAACTTCAAGAGATCTCAGACAACAAGTACTCCAGGTACACCCCAGAAGAAAAAGAGGAACATTGACACACACACAAACTCTGTATAAATTGTCTCCTGAGAGAAAAGGGCGAGAAAGAAACATTCTAATAGAACCTGCTCTGTGAGAGGGAAATACTACTGTCATTAAACAATTTTCACTCATGTTAAACTGAGAAATAAGGCTGTATAAGTGGTTAAAACCAACCTGCTGCCTGCTATTTAAGAACCTATGCTGTAACATTTATCATTTTATTATTTGTTATAGCTATTTGGTACACTCTATCTCTCTTTTTTTCTATCCAGCAGGGGAGGGGAGAACACAGAATAACCAAGGTTTCAAAGTGAAACCCCAGTGTTAAAACACAGAAAATATCTTCACTACTGTATTTCTCCTCTCCTAACCCCTCCCCAATGCATAAACTTGCATCAAGTATCACAGATAAGACAATATAAGAAAAAAAAGAAGAAAAAAGAAAATGGCTTCATACACACTGAATACATCCACCATTTTATCACTATATTAATAAAAAAGCACTCATAAACAGCATAACAGTCTGATATCTCTTAGAGAAAGCACATCCAAATCTCATAATACAACACCTCACATATTCCAATCAACCAATATATGTGAATTGAGTTAAAAATACCATAAACATTCAGTCCATTCACAACACACTTATTTAATGGACTGTGAGCAACTTGCTATATGTTATGCTATCAGAACTATCACTTTACAATTTATGTGGCATTTGTATGAAGAAAGGAAACCACAATATATATATAAAGAAGGCTTATTACTTAAATAATTAATTTATTAATACTTATTAAGCTAAAGCATATATTTAATATGAAAAATAAAATACAGAATATTAGCTTAGCAATACATATATGAAAAGGAAAAGTAACATTTATTTACCTATAGAGAAGGAAATCCTTGTTTCCTTCCTTTCACTTATATCTCCAATAACTGAACTGGTAAACTTTATCACAGAAAACACATGTTGTTATTAGAACAGTTAACATCAGTGTTATACTAAAGCTAAGAGTCATTTGTCTTTTAGTTTCTTTTTCTTCTGATTAGATTTCCAGGTATTTACTTTTGCTTGTCTCTTCAAAAGTACTATTGTTCCAGTCCATATCTTCAATTTGGTCTAGATTTTTTTTGTTTTGTTTTGTTTTTAAAAACGACAGCACAGAGTCTGGACCTTCAAGGTGTCTAATTTCATCTGAAAGAAATATTTTGACCCTGGCAGAAAAGAGCAAATGTACCTTAAACTGTCTTTTCTTACATTCTTTTATGAGAGGCAAACAACTTTTGCTTTAGTCATCACAGTATGGGAATAGTCATTATCAAATCTTATCAGGTTGCCATCCATATATGATTTGGATCAGGCTGTTTTAAGTATTAGCTCCTGGTCTTGATATGAGGAGAACTGTTTCCTTGATTGTGGGTGGGGGTGGAATGTGGATATCCGGAGTGATTAGTCTATGGTCTGATCTAACCAGCGAGGGGTTGACCTCTGGTGTAGAACACCTGTCGCCCATGTTGGTGATGACAAGGTCCAATATGTTGTCACCTCTGGTGGGGGTGTTGACCAGTTGATCCAGGGCGTTTGAGTTTATAAATTCTAGGAAGCGTTGGGCAAGGGAGTTAGTACTTGAGTAGTTCTCCCAGTTAATGTTTGGGTAATTAAAATCACCCAATATTAGGGCATTTGGTAGGACCTTCATATTTTCCATTGTCTTCAGAAATGCGGAATGGAGGTCCTGGGTCATGGTGGATGATCTGTAGCAAGCTACAATTTGAATTGCAGTTTTGCCCGTTGTTAGTTGTACATGGATGATCTCTGAGGCATTGTTCTGTGCCACTAACCTGGAGGTGATTTATGGATGATATGTGGGGAGCTATAGTACAGATTGTTGTATATTTTCTGGTCTGATAGTACACCAGATTGTTATATATTTTCTTAATTTGTAGGCAATTTCCAGTCCAAGACAATGGGTTTATTAGTTGATTTATGGATTCTTGTAGGGTGCTTATAATTGCCCATCCAGTCATCCATATTACACTTAAAAATGATCACGGAGCTACTCTGCTTTACCTTTAAAAGGTCTATTCCATGAAAGTTATTCTCTGTGAAAGTTATGTATCCTGCTGCAAATTGTCCTAGTTAAGTTTCTATGGTAGATGAGGTCTCTTGTGAGGATGGTTATGGTATTAGTTGTATTACTCTATAGCAGGTTGCACAGGACCTGATCTTTTGAGGCTGTGTAAGCAAGGCAGACATCTCATCTCAAATCCTCTTCATCAACCCCCTTTTTCCCTATTTTCTACATGGTGTCGTGTTTACTGTCACCATCTGTCTCGATCCAGTGCCACTCTCCTGCCTTTTTTGACACTCATACCTGACTGTTGCAGATCTTGTCTCACACAATCCATCCATCTCATTCTTTGATTTTTTTGAAAAGATATTGTTGCAACCTCTTGAGCTGGGTTACATGCCAAGTACATACCAAAGGGGGCACCATATTCTGTTATTGGCCTGATAATGGAGAAGTAAAAGGGGACAATGACTTCCTTGGAGCTAGAAAACAAGCCCCTGGTGATTAGCCGAGGTATATATAATGATTTCCTAATAGCAGTGGTGACATGGTGGTCAAAAGATAATTCATTGTCAATGAAGGTGCCTATGTCCCTAATGACAGAGTTAATTTTTAGGGAGGGGTGTCACTACATGAAAGGAACAGGAGTGTCAACATTTGAGAAAGGACACAATGCTGCATTTCTTGATATTTAGTGTAAGGGAGTGGTCCAAACACCCATTGTTAGCATAAGTTATACCATCCCAGAGAATATATAGGTCATATGAAGTATTTATAACAGTTCCGAGTTTGCAGTCATCAGCAAACTTCATCAGCCATAGGCCACTAGTATTTATTTTAGCATCAGAGAAGTAGATACAAAGGAGGAGTGGTCTCAGAACCAGTCCATGAGGGATACCACTGTTAACTACTCTTTTATGGGTTTACATTTAATCGGATTAACATCAATAATGCCCAAGTATGGAATGGTGTCAAAGGCTTTGGACAAAACTATGTATGCTGTTGGGAGTAATGCCTTGGTGAATTGTCCAAAGATGTCCACCTGGTTTAAAAGGCAGGATCTGCCTTTAACAAATCCAAACCGTTTGTGGTCCAGGGTTTGAAAACAACCTCTGTGCTTATTTCTGAGGTTTTTAACGATGCAGTCCATTGCCTTACAGGTTAAGGTCTTTGAGGGCTAATAGGTGTATAGCTGTCCAAGTCAGTTGTGAGTCCTCCTTTGTGGAGTGACAGGACTATAGCGGTTTTCCATATTTCTGGCTTGAATACAGTGAAGAGGCCAAGACTGAATAGACATAAGGAGTCAGCCGCGCAATGTTGGCACTGACATGAAGACAACATGACACATTGCCAGTATCCACGGAGCTACTGTTTTTATCCTTGTAGAGTTACTTAAGACTTGTTAAGAGGCTATTTGTGCAGGGGAGGGGGGTGACGTAGGCATGTTAAGATGCAGTGAGTAATTTCTGGCAAATGTGGACAAATTCAGCTTAACCTTTACTCCCGTAGTATGTTGGCAATGCCCTCAGAGGTTGAATATATGATGTTGTTTTGCGTTATTTATTTTACTTATATAGCTTGTTTACAGGGTAGTACAGTGATCATGGCAGACCATTTGCTGGCACAGAACTGGTGAAGAAATTTACAAAAAAAGCAGAACTAATTCACAAACATAGAATAATCGTCCTGTAGACAATTGAAACAATAAGCAAATATTATTAACAGAACAAATAATTATTTTTTGTAGGAAATATGGAAGGAAAGCCGCAGGAGAGAGCAGATGGTAGAAGTAGATGTGATGCAGGTGGGGAAGGAATTAGGCAAGGTGTCCAGTGGGAAGATTTTTTTGATGGAGGTTTCTTTTGAGTTGGCTCTGAAAGCGGGGACAGAGAGATTTATTTTAGGTGAGAGATGGGGGCTTGCAAGACTGAGTGTAAGAATGTAGAAAGATTGGTCGGTGCAGTTTGGTTTGGGGGGGTCTGGAGTGAGGGAGTCAATTAGGAGACCACAAGGCATTCTTTAGCTATGTCAAGAATCTAAGTGACAATGCTCAGATCTGCTCGGAGTTAGTGTAGAATGGCACAAAATACACTGAACCGACCGATATCAGCAACATCCTGGCAGACAGGTTCAGTGCAAACTTCACCCCCCTCTCACCCCCAAAAGGGCCCAAAACCATACCAGAAGAATGTAGAGTCTCAGAAATCACAGACACTCAGGTTAAAACAGCCCTCTCCAAAGCCAAAAACACAGCATCAATGGGACCGGATGGTGTCCCAGGCTGCGTTGTACATGAGCTCAAAGACAAACTAACCCTTCACCTAAACACACTGTTCAAACTCGACCTCTCCACAGGCTACGTACCCATAGAGCGGCGGACAGCAACGGTTGTTCTGCTCCACAAAGGTGGAGCCACAACAGACTAGCTTGGTCTGCAAGGCTATGGAGCACATCATCATGGAACTCATTAACAGAGACATTGGGAACCTCCAAACACTGGACCCTACCCAGTTCGGCTTTGTTAAGGGCAGATCATGCCTCCTAAACCTGGTGGACTTTTTTGAGACAGTTACCAAGCCTATAGATGAGGGAAAGGTGGTACACATAGCCTACCTAGACCTCGCAAAGGCCTTCGACACCATTCCCCATTCTGGTATTATAAACGAGCTCACCAGCCTGAACATAAATCCCTACATCGCAAGATGGGTTGCCAGCTGACTCATGGACAGAACCCACATGGTGAGAGTTGTGGGAGCTAGGTCCGACTCTAAACCGGTTACAAGTGGCGTTTCCCCAGGGCTCAGTCGTAGGACCCCTCCTGTACGGCATATACTTCTCAGGGGTACAGGCAAGGACAGGAGGACTATGGCTGACCAAGTTCGCAGACAACTGCAAACTAGGGGCAATAATTGACTCTTTGGCTGACACAGACATTCTCCAAAAGGGTCTCACTGAGACGGATACCTCGTGTCAAAATCATGACCTCAGGCTAAATGCCAAAAAGTGCATAGTTATCCCCTTTGGAAGGACATGCTGGAGGGATAGATTCCTGTCCCAGAGACTTCCCATGCTTTGGAACAAGATTCCAATCTACATTAGGCAGAGCTCCTCGCTAGCACTCTTCAAAAGAAACCTTGACTAGTGGATGGGAAACAGAAAGTTTACCCCAGGGATCACTTCAGTGGCTCTGCTGGACAGAGGCACAGGGAACTAATCTAAGGGGGTGGCGAAAGCAAACACATTCTGGCTAGGCTTATAAATGCCTTTGGGCAGATAGCCTAGTACCTACCTATGAACCTAAAATTGTGTGCACAGGCAGGCATGTAAACATATACACATCTAGAAATGGTAATATTTCTGGTGCTAGTAACCTTCAGGAAACATTTCATGGTCCATTTTAACAAAAAAATGCTGTTTTATTTTATAATCTGTTTAAGGATTTGTCTTGCTCTTCTGAGAACAGAGAACTCTGAACAAAAAATACCTGGCCCACTGACATAAAACAGTGCCTCTTTGTTTGAGATACTTCAATGCATTTTAAAGCGAAGTCAGAAGTTCCTTTTTTTTCTTGTAGTCCCCACACAGCCCAATTCAATCCCTTTACAACAGATATACTCTTGTATACAGAAAGGGCTACCACCAGTGATAACCCTAACATGGATGTTTTCCACGGAACTAGCCTAATTGCAGTGATTCTATACTGTGTGTAGAATCATTCCAGTGGGCTGTCTCCATGGCCAGCAGGAATAATAATGAGGCATCCAGGGGGCGAAGCATCATACCGCTCAACCTCTAATTGCAAAACATCTGGACAAAGCCAAAAATAATGGTGGGACAAGCACCCCAAATCAGGGGCCAGTTTTAAATATTGCAATTAGAAACTCAAAACCCACACACTGAATCACATAAAAATAAAACAACTAGTTTTACATTGGTGTGCATTTACTGAATGTTATGAAGTCTGAAACTCATATGCATGGCCCTATTTAGTGATTTCATTCCACAATGATTTGTCAAAAATACACAAATTTTATGAGGAACAGATCAAAAATAAAAAGCAAAAATCTGAATAGTTGAGAGTTATGAGCAGCGTATAATAATCATCCATCTGCTCTCTCCCAGAAATGCCTGTAATAAACAATTTATGCAGTCAAGTGATTCAGAGAATCACTCAGCTGTGTAAATTAACACAGCCAGCAGCATTAATTAACATGGCCAAAAGGCCACATTCACACATAGTTTCAATAAGAGAGACTGCAAAACAGGTAAGCGGTCATGATTTTAGCAGAAAGGTATTGTGTGTGTGTGGGGGGGGACTTCCAGAACTCTTAATTCCCCATAGACTAACGAGGAAAGGATGTAAAACTGAAGGCACAATAGACAGCAGGGACAGTTCTCAAATATTACAAAAATAGGGACAGATTTTAAATATTGCTCTTATAAACTTAGAAAGTTGCTAAAATAACAGGATTTGTGTTAGCATGCATGTTCTGAAGGAACTTCAAATTAATGTAATTATTTAGTGGCATCAGTCTTTAGATCATCCCAGTGATTTACTGGAAAACCACAGATTTTGCGAGGAACATACAAAAAATATGGAGCAAAAAATCTGGGCATTCTGCAGAAATGGATAGTTGAGAGGTATGGTTCAAACTGCAGCTAATTTGCCTCTGAATCGAAAAAGTACAATTGTGTTTTATGATAACAGTAGATGTTTAGAAGACCACTGGTGCAGTAGCCTTAAATACTAGCTTCCAAAGCTTCAGGACATGACACCTTCCATGTACTCAAACCTTTAAGCAGCTTGAGCTGAGCTGCCTAAAATACCAGTTTAAGCAACAAGCCTTTCAGAACTTTCTTGCCAACCTAGAGAGAAAGGCTGCACCCTGAGAGGACAGAGCTAGGAGTTAAAAAAAAATATATATATATATATATATATATATATATATATATATTTAATATTTGTTAACCAGGAAAGTCTGACTTGGAACAAAGCCAATTTTCAGCAGCGGCCCAGGGAGATATGCTCCAGACACATGTCTTTGTAATGTGGGAGGAAACCAGAGCAGGAGAGCACCCAGAGGAAACCTACACAAACACACAGAGGACATGCAGACTCCGCACAGAGAGCACTCCAGCCAAGAACTGAATCAGAGAATCTCTTGCTGTGAGGTGACAACGCTACCACTGCATCACTCGCTATATATATATATATATATATATATATATATATATATATATATATATATATATACACACACACACACACACACACACACACACACAATGTGTATATACATATATGTATATATACAGACATATACATTTATTTATTTTTTTTATTTTACTTTACATTTGTTTACCGGGATAGTCCAACTGGACACATGTCCATTTACAGCGGAGGCCCGGGGAGAAAAGCTTTACATTCAGTACAGAAAAACAAATAGTTGAACAATATGATAACAATCTGATCATCTATACAGAAGCAAAACATTGACAATAGATAAAAATACAACTATTGATACAAAAACAAAATTTGACACTAGATAAAAAATACAACTTTCGATGCAGAAACAGAAATTGACACTCGATAAGCATTATAACTGACTACAGAAACAGACAGACTACTTATAGAAATTAATTAAGTGTAAGTTTAGCATGAGCTAGTATAAATATTAGAAACTTGAGCAGAAAATATAATTCCTGATACTGTAGAAAAATTATAGTAGGTATAATTGGATATGAAGCTATCTGGGGTGGTAGAAACAGTGAAGGTTAGGTAATGAATGGACATAGCCAGGAATTCATTAAGTGTAATTTAAGTGAGTTTTTGAACCACGTAATAGTGGAGGCAGAAGATAAAGCAGGGGGAAGGTTATTTCAGGATTTAGCTATGTTATGGGAGAATAGTGCTTTACCTACAGTGTTGTTAGCCTTAGAGATACAAATGAGCGATTTGTCAGTGGAGTAAAGGGGACAATTTAATTTGTAGGGTGTGAGTAGGTCACTTAGTGCAGGGGTTCTATCAGAATGTCTCACAATACTGTAGGCAATGATTAGTTGATAGTAACTGAGTAGTTGGGGAAATTCTAGCTATTGTAGTTCTTTAGAGCCTCACAGTGATGGGTTTTGAAGGTGAAGTTATTAGCGAATTTGGCAATTTTGTTGTAACATGTCACAAGTCTAGCAAGATCATGTTTTCTGATATGGGTAAGGATTGGTACCACATACATTAGAGTGGACAATAGATGGGTTTGGGCTAGGGAGATTCTTGCTTGTTTTGGGAGAAAGTTTTATTGTCTGTATAGTGTTCCCATTTTTTAATGGACTTTTTTGATAGTTTATGAAATGTGGACATCAAACTGTAGGTTTTGGTCAATTTCTACACCCAGGAGTTTGCTGTAATCAGGGGGGTGATGATAGTACCATTTTTGGAAGTGATTGAGAAAGGTAGAGAGTAGGAATATATTTGTTGGGGGTGAAAGAACCAATTTAGACTTTTTGGGATTTAGGATAAGTTGGATCTGAGTAATCCAACTTTCCGCTAAGCTAAAGGAATTCTCAGTGAGTTGTAACATGGTAAGTGAGGGTGCAGAGCAGATAAGAGTCAAATTGCCTGCATACTGTATGAGTGTAGCAGGCTGGGTGGAGGTATGACGATGCTAGTGAAAATCGAGAAAAGAAGAGGACCTAATATAGAGCCTTATGGTGCACCTATGGTTGTTGTGAGTAGAGGAGATAATATATGTAGCCATTGGACAGAGTGCTGCCTGTCTGAAAGATAATTTTTAAACCAGGCAATAGTTGGAGGGGCAAAGGCTAGGGATGCAAGGGTGCTTAGGAGTAGGGAGTGTAAGACCGTGTCAAATGCTTTCAACAGCTCTAAAATGTAGCAGATACAAAGTTGTTGTTGTTTCTGTGTTAGTTTACCAGGTTAGTAAAAGAGAGAAGAGCAGTTGTTGTGCTATGGTGTTGCCAGAAGCCATGTTGTGTGGAGGAGAGAAGATTTTGTGAGTTTAGAAAATTCATTAATTGAGAGTAGATACATTTTTTGAGTAGTTTAGACAGCGGGGAAAGAATAGCAATTGGACAATAATTCTAGAAATCATCGGAATTACCACCTTTATGAAGTGGAATAATATATGATACTTTCCATAGTTGGGGGATGTAGGCTTCCTGTATGGAGTGATAAGGATGGATACAGGATAAGATATGGACTCAGAAGCTACTTTTAGGAAGTTAGCAGGTAGATTGCCTGGTGCGAGGATGGTAAGCTTCAGTTTTAGGAGGAGTTTTTTAATAGTAGAGGTAGGAACAGATGAGAGAGTAAAGGAGGGGATGTTATCAGGGTATTTTGTTGAGATATCTGAAAGTTTGTTTTTGGATAGTTGGGAGGATAAAGTAAGGATAGATTCTGTAAAGTGTTGATTAAATTGGGAGGCTATGTCTTTAGTATTGTTGGTGGAGGTGAGAATTGGAATGATGGTTTTACCTGGTTTTAACAGTGAGTTGATAGTATGCCAAAACGTTTGAGTGTCTTTTGAGTGATTATTTTGGGCAGCAAGGAAATAATTCTGTTTATCCAATTTGTTTTTTTTCTTGGCCTGATTTCTGAGTTGTTGGTAGTTTTGGATAGGCTAGTTTTTTCTCTTTTCCACATTTTCCAAGCCTTATCTCTTGACTTCAGTGTACACGCACACACACACACACGTATATATATATATATATATATATATATATATATATATATATACATACACACACACTATGGCATAGTAAAAAAAAAATAAATACAAAGGAGTTGCTACTGCAGCAGTGATCATTCGAATTTCTACTGTTATAGTAAGTTTATTTACACAATTGTGCTATGTTCATCATATTAATCACTGCTTTAGTAGCCTTAGCTACTTTGGGAGATTACCCTATCTTAGAATATTTGGGAGGGGGAAGGGGAATGGTCCAGAAGACCCTGAAGAATGGTCTCAGCAAAGTCTGATTTAGACCTAGAGAAACAGTCAAGCTTGTGTTGCTTTGTAAAAGTATGTGCACAGGACCTAGTTGCTTCTTCTAAAATACTTGTAAAATTCAACACTTTCCAAAAAGCCATAGATAAAAACAAGGCCCTAGTACAGTAGGCCTTGAGTGCCTGGGGCAGTTTTGTTGTGGTGAGCATAACAAAAGGTTATAGCCTGATACAATAATTTGAAAATGGTCCATTGTTCCTTCTTATCTTCACTAGAAATGAACAACTTATCCAAAGATTTGAAAGATTTGTTCGATCAAGACAGTACCCAAGTTCTTGGGGGATATCCAATGTATGGATTATCCTTTATCCCTTATTTTCAGGTTCAGGAAAAAAAAAGCAGGGAGATCAATAGTTTGGCTTAAAGAAAACTTGGATACCACTTTAGGCATACAAAGATTAGTTCTCAAAGAAACCCTGTCTCTGTGGAAAATGAGATAGGGCTGACTCGCCATAAGAACTTGCATCACTGATACTCTTCTTCCAGAGGTCAGAGCAATCAGTAAAATAGTCTTCCATGTTAAGAATGTCAAGTCAAGCCAGATGAGATAGTTCAAATAGAGCAAGCATTAGCTTCTTAACACAAAATTACGATCCCAAAAAGGACTGACTGAGTTTTCTTGGAGGTCTTTTATGCAAAACCCTTTATAAAAACATTTTGACACAAGAATGCATTGAAACAGGGGATCCATTCTTCAGTGGCTGATAAAGGAACCTTGAAGGAGTAGTACAAAAGGCCAATGGCTAATAACACTCACAAATGTTTTAAAACCAGAGAAACACTAGCTTTGACTGGGTGCTGGTTATGTTGTAGGAACCAACTAGAATAAGCTTTCCATTTGCTAATATATGATTTTCTAATAGCAGGCTTTCTTGCCTTCATTAGTACCTTCCGCACATCCTTAGTAAACATGGGCCTAAAAGCAATTATAACCCTATCATCCGGGCAGTCAGTTGAAGTTGATTGGAGTCAGGGTGTATCAAACACTTCTTTTCTTGTATTAGAAGATCTATTCTGTGAGACAGCTTGTGGAAATTGTCCCTAGTCATTTCCAAAGGAAGGGAGAACCAATGTTGCCTGGGCCAGAAGGGAGGCAGTGATCTTGAGAGATTCCTTCAGACTCCTCAGAAGTACCCCAGATATTAGTGTAAATGGTAGAAAAGCACATAGGAACATTACTGTCTAAGGAAAGGAAAAGGAATCCATCGTCCAGGCCTTCTTGTACTGAGTCCTGGAGCAGAACTTTTCAAGCTGATTGCCTCCTCTCTGAACAAACAGGTCTATTTGAGGAACTCTCCAAAGATGGGTCAAATCTTACAAGACTCCCTGATCTAGTTTCCATTCATGAGGGTCTGCCTTGTCCTGTTTAGTTTGTCTGCCACATAGTTTTGCTCTGACAGGATGTAGGATGCCAGTAGAATGAGACAGTGCTGTGAAGCTATATCCCAAGCTAACATGACTAGTCTACAGAGTGGGTGAGGTCTGGTTCCACCGTGCTTGTTGATGTACCACATGACTATGGTATTGTCTGTAACAACTTGATGAGGTCCAGGGAAACAAACATGATTCAGACAGTTGTGTGCCTTCAAGGCTAAAGAGTGCTTAAAAATGTATAAGATGCACCCTACACTGAAATTACATCACAGTGACCATGAAACAGTAGGAAATCATTTTACAGTTAAACAATGATGAAGGACAAATTATTATTCCAGGGATAAAAATTCAAAGGGGGATATTTCAGGGTGACTATCTATCATCACTGCCCTTTTGCCTTGCCCTTAACCCACTAAGCTGTCTGCTTAACAGATTAGGTCATGGCTATAATTTGGCTCCCAGAAAGCAACAAAGTGTAAAGACTTTTCATCTTCTCTTTATAGTTGATTTAAAACTACATAGCTCATCGGATGAGGAACTGAAAGCACAACTGCAAGTAGTCAAAACTTTTTCAGATGATATAAGAATGTCATTTGGTTTTGATAAATGTGCAAAAGCAACCTTTAAAGCAGGAAAGCTGCAGCACCAAGAAAAACATCAGTTTGGGAAAAGAATGTGATATAAAGGAACTTGAGCAAGAGGGAAGGTATAAATATTTGGGAATTGATTAAGGATCAACAATAAAACATGAACAAATGTGAATAAAACATGGTAAGGAATATTTTAGAAGACTTAAATTAATCCTGAAAACAGAGTTGACATCTAGGAACAAAGTTCAAGCTATAAACCAATTTGTTCTTCCCCTCCTAACCTACAGTTTTGGAGTGATTGACTGGCCCCAAAAGGTGATGGATAGATTAGACAATAAAACAAGAAGGATGCTTCATGCTCATCAAATGGTTTATAAAAATCATTGCCTACCAATATTATATATTCCCTGTTCCGAAGGAGATATGGGCCTCCTTGAAATTGATTATATGTATAGATCTACAGTTGTGGGACTGCATAAATATCTGCTGACCTCACAAGACCCAAACTTAGAGCAAGTTTTAAAACATGAGGAGAATAATCTAAGATGACTTCCCTGCTTAATCTAGCAGAAGCATATTGACGTCAAGCAGGAATGGAAATCAAACCAGAAGAAGAAGAAAAATCAGGGAGCAACTGAATGTGCCAAAAAACAAAAGAAAAAAAATATAAGGTGAAGTATCAGATGAGAAGGCAAGAAGTGTGGAGAATGCATAAATACAGTTGTAAGTATAGAAACTTCTGGAACAATCTCATGTTGATTAGTATCGAATGTAGGAATGGTTAAGGAGAGGTGAATTCAAATTAAAAAACGAAAGGTTAATATTGGCAGCCCAAGATAGTGGACTACGTGCATGTTGGTTTACAAAGTCCATTGAACATGCTGGAGAAACAGGCAAATGTAGGTTTTGTAAAATAGAATTGGAAACAGTTGCACATCTTGTTGCTGGTTGTAACATACTAATAGTAGAAGGACTGTATACTGAAAGGCATAATGATGTGGCAAGACTGTTGCACTGGGGATTGTGCAAACATTATAATACTGAAGTAGCTGAAAATCACTGGAAACGAGCCACAAAGCATCATGGAAAATAATGAAGTATACATCACATGGGATCACCCATTACCAACAGTTCAAATTACAGATGTGAGAAAACCAGATGTAGTGGTCCATGAAAAGACAAAAATAGCATTGATCATTGAAATCGCTACCCAGTGACTACAGTGTCTTATGTAAAGAGAGACACAAAGTCATAAAATATCAGAATTTACAGGCAGAAATGAGAGGAATGTGGAAGAAAGATACCCAGACAGTTCCAGTAATAGTAGTCTTATAAAAAAGAATTTATAATCATATTTAGACATGTTACCAATACATGTACCTCTGTATGAATTGCAGAAGGAGTCATTACTGGGCACGTTGCGGGTGCTGCAAAGAATACTTCTTGCTAACATCAAAGATTGAAACAATACTAATTCCATGAACTTTAAATCATACTTTGACTTAGGAATGGGGTCCATTCCCATCATGGTATTAGAAACCTGAAAGACTTGGAGAAATTAAAAAGAGTCTTGCCAAGAGTATCATGAGAATCATAGATGCCATGAAACCCAAAATCCTGAAGTATTCCCTCACAGTAAGTGAAGTCTGAGTGAAAAACCCTAGAAATAGATCTAAATATATATTTATTTATTTTGTAGAAGAAAAGCTGTTTGAACTGAGGTGTCTAGCAGACACCCAAGAAACACAATCATGTGTGATGGAGTCAAAAGACTTTTGAATGTTCTGTTGTAATCCCAGTTTGTGTAAAATCTCTCACCCAAGTGACAAATTATTGACACTTTGAAAAGACTCATCAAAGATAAACAAGTTGTCCAAATATGTTAAAATGTGCATATCCTGTAGCCTGCAATGGTATATAATTGGAACTAGAGACTTTGGGAACATTCTTGGTGCAGTGGATAGTCCAAAAGGTAAAACAGATAATTGATAATGTAATTGTGACACACAAAACCTCAAGAAACACCTAAAGTTTGGATGAATAGGTATTCAATAAGCATCTTTTAAATTTAGTATTACCAGGAAGCTTAAATGAGGAAGAAGGGGTAACAAGTTGTGATGTGACAGAATTTTCAACTTGGGCACCATCACAAATTCTGATTTCCAAGCATTTTGTTTCTTTGGTACCAAAAATATCCTTAAATAAAAACCTTGGAACTAGCTTTATTATTCCCTGAAATAACCTATGTTGAAGTACAGGGGGAAATAGAGGAGTCTAGTCTGGTGGATGAGAAATTACCCCCTGGAAAGGAGGGATTTCCTCCCACTGCCATCTGTAACCTTAATGAATGATATTCAGAACCCCTTTATCTAAAAGTATCTGTTGCCAAAGAGAAAAGTGGAAATTCAGACTTTCTGGAAGGGATAAGTGGCTGCCAGGGTGAGGATAAAACAAGGTCCCTAGATTATCATTCTGAGTTGTAGAATTGCCCATGGCTTGGGAGGGGTGTTCCTGTATTCTTTCTGGAACTCTTTGAGACATCTTCTTGAGCATCTGTTTAGCAGCATTTTGCTGAGACTGTTTATTTTGTTTCTTGCAAAAACTGGATGAGGGGTTAGAGAATCCCTTAGAAATTTTGGAAAAAGATTGCAGAAAAATATTAGTGATTCTGTGTATCAGCTTACTCTCATCACACATTTTAGTAACCTCTACTGCAGATCGATGAAAGACTAAATCTCAATCCAAAGCGGAATTAAAAAATCTCATTTTTCACATCATTTGGGAGGTTCTGAGAATGCAGCCAGGCAAACCACCTCAGTACCAATAGCTATAGCTCAGGAAGAAATAACAACAACAATCATATACACACTTTAAACAATGAGTTGTGACCTGTAAAATGGAAGAAATTAAATCTTTTAAAGTAGATTTTTCCTCACAAGAAGATATTACAGACAAAAATTTACGCATACTTCTACAATCAAAGTAAACTTTAACATAGGAGCCTGACAATTCAAAATTCTGAAAATCAAAGTTGCAAAGCATACACTTTTCCCCATACTTATCAGTTATGTTTCTATATTTTTACACAAGAAACATCTTTACTGAATTATAATTTATGGCACAACCAGTCATATTGACATTGCTTCAGTTACAATCATCATACATCATATATAATTTTCTATACAGTCATTGTCAGTCAAACCATACCTCTCACCTCTAAGTGTAAGAAATCTGGACAAAGCCCAACAAAATGGGGGGGGGGGGGCAAAGCCGCAAAATAGGGACATAGTTTAAATATTCCTCTTATAAACTTAGAAAATTGCTAAAGTAACAGGGTTTGTTTTAGCATACATTTTCTAAAGTATTTAAAGTCTGAAACTCAAATGTATGTAATTATTTAGTGATTTCAATCCTCAGTTTATTCCAGTGATTTGACAGAAAACCACAAATTTTATGTGGAATAGGCCACAATTATGAGCCAAAAATCTGGACATTCTGCAAAAATCTGGGCAGTTGAGAGGTATGAGTCAAACATTAGGTCATTCAGTTCTTGCCTTCCTTTAAACCTCATTAATCCTCTAAAATATTATTTGGCACGTATTGTTCCCAGAATTCCCATTTTTCAAATATAATTTGCTCCTCCCTTTTCTAAAGATCCCACTTCTAGTTATTTTAGGTCTGTTACTATATTCACTACTTTTAGTAGTTGGCTTAGGCTTTGCTTTCCATTTTCTAGTTATTTTCTCATTCTTTTAGAAAATATAGGACTGGAATTAAACTAAATGTTTAATAGCAGAAGGATTAACTAAAGTTATAGCTGCAGGTTCAGGTTTGGGATGAGTGTATGAAAACTTAAAAAACTGAGGAACTTTATAGAATCTTTCTGCCTTTTTAAGGGCAGCTGTCTGACTATCAGGAAAATTGCAGGCAGTTAAACATATGTCATCCAGTGCTGACAGCATTGGAGGAATGGATGGAAGTTCTAGAAATTCCTTTCATAACAGCTCATAGATTTTCTGAGAGACTGAGAAACATCAGTGTTTTCCCACTGAAAACACTGGTACAGTCTTGTAATAGTCTCAGAGAAAGAGACCCTCCCAGGAGAATTAGACACTGTAATCCTATCTGAATCCGAATCAAAATTCTGAGGAGAAAACATTGCATTTGCCCCTTAATATTCCTGCCCAGATTCAGAATCTGTAATCTCTTCAGGAAAAGAGGCATCTCCTTCTTTTAAAAGAAACAATCTGATAAGAAGGTTCAGTAGCCTGTCCAGAGAAATGTGAAGAGGAGCAGATACAGGTTTAGTTTTCTGTATCTTTTTAGAAGAAAAATGGGATCAACAGATTTGTTGATGGCAACAGCAGCAGCTTACCCAGGGATAAACACAACATTGTGACTAAACAGGAAAGCATTCCTTGTTCTCTCTCCCAGGACTGACCAGTGGGGGACTTCAGCAGCTGCAGTGGATGTGGTTAACCCCTTCCCCAAGTCCACAGTGGCTATAGATGCCACATCAGAGGGATCTGGAGTAAATGATGACTGGTCCGAGGAACAAGCTTTGGCCATAGCAGAATCACCCACCTATGACTGTGCAAATTGTTAGCCTGCAGTGGTGTCAAAGGCTGTTTGCTTAGCTTTTTTCTTTTTGCTAATTGAAGGACTGACCATGGGACCGGTAATTAGTTCTAATGTAAAGCCAAAATGGTGCCTCTTTCCTGAAGAAAACAATCTGCATAAACCAGTAAAAATTTAAAGATGATAAATGCCACTTTTTGCCTAAAAAACACAGTAAAAAAGCAATTTAATACACATTGCCAGGGTCTATAGTAGATGATCGAACTTTCAAAAGTTCAACTGTCATATGGTCGACACCATATGATCGAATTTTGAAAGTTTGAACGTTTTAGTGGAGATCTCCATACAGTGAGGAATGGGAAGATTTCCCTTTTCTGCACTGTAGTGCGATATCGGAGTTGGTATATTTAAAGAGTGGGGGGATGTGGGGGGTGTAGGGGCGCTTGCCCCACCCCCTGCTTAAAACGTTCAGGTAGGTTATTTGTGTAGTTTACTTTTTTTAATTAGATTTTCAAAGTTTTAAAAGTTCGATTATATGGTGTCGACCATATGACAGTTGAACTTTTGAAAGTTCGATTATCTAATATAGACCCCATTGCCAGCCCCAAAAGTAAAATAAGCACAATTTCTCCACAGAAAAAATGTTTTTCAACTACTTTTAACTAACATAAAAAAAGTGTGATCCTCTTTAAAAGTATAGTTAAGTTGTTGTGAAAGTCCATAAAGATACAGATTCCTTGATTTAAAATAACTTTAAATTTAAAATGTGGAAAGTTTTTCCCTTAATAGGAACTTATCGGTCCAGCAAAGGAACAGCAAAAGGACACTGTTGATCCCCAAAAGCCTGCAGGGGAGCACTCTCATCAGTGGCAAAAAAGCACTGAATGACTTCACACTCAAACCTGCGATTTTAGGCAGATCAACTCAAGCTGCCTAATGGTTAGAGCATGTGGAAGATACCCTGAAGCTTTGGTGTCTGAGCTAAGGCTACTGCAGCAGTGATGATTATGATGAAAATCTGGCTCTTTTTGCCTCAGCAATTTATACTGAATCCCAGCATTAATTTCTTCCAAGGTAATACTAAATTGGAAAAGGTACCCCAGTCTTCTGAATACAGGATAAGCTTTCCACTTGAGGTACAATCACAGTCCAAGGACAAACCAGACTGCACTATGGCAATTTCTCTTCATATTACAAACAGGCTAAACACATTCTTCGTATCTTGCAGCAATATCATTCGGTCTACATAACTGAGAAAAACTTACTTCTTGCTCATTCAGGTAACATGCAGCACTTAGGTTTCTCTTCCTTTCTTCAAGACTAATCCAAAATGATCTTATTTGTTTGAACTTCCACATTACAGAAGATTTATATATTTTGGTAGTTAAACACCACAAAAATTGCTACTTTCTTTAGAATTACAAATTTTAATGAAATAAACCATGTGGTGCATAAAAATGAACTTAAGAATATGAACATGTGTGGCTTTTGTAAACACTTAGCAGAAAGGTCTTGTTCTTTTAGATGAGGTGACTGGAATTGGTTAGAATGCCAAAAGTGCTTTCACCTATTATTCTTGCAATGGGATTTGTATAGCTAAGTTACAAATTCGTTACTCATTTTATGTAAAAAATAATAAATAAATGGTCTTAGAGAATTAGAGACCACCTTTACTCATTTAAGAAATGTGATAATTACAGCACATGATACAAACATAACAATAACTAATGTAAAGCAGGAACATTTTTGTTTATGCTCTTTGATAACTTACAAGTGTGCATAAGGGGGGGGGGATTTTAAAAATAAACAGAATAAAAAAGAAAAGCAATGGCAATTATGTCTGGAGGCTTATAAACCACAGGGCGTTCATGGATTGGTTAGTATTTAGCTGGCGTTTGAGATGAAATTTAAGCATATTTTTATTGAACAATTATTGATGGCTGTCTTTGGCTGACATTTTATATTGTGATTTTTTTTCCCAGTATTTAAATATGGAACTTGTGTTGATGCTATGTCTGATGAAGTCCTGTTTCTGTAACAGGTGAAAATATATTTTTATAATGAAATTTAGATGGAGCTGTACTTTCGTGTTTTATTACATTATAAAACTTGTATGTATATACACACTCTCAGAAAACAGAACTTTGTCACCAGAAGATTCATTCACTGTGTGATTACTCTCTTAATCCAATGCATGCATATGAGGAATGTGGAGCACATGCTGGCAATCGGCTGGTGTAAGGCATAGAAGCTGCAGCTGAATAGGGCACCAACACATTGTAAGTTGCTCACATGCACTAAATCTCACACTACACACACACACCTACAAGCAATTTATTAAATCACCATTTGTTCACGTGCACCATTTAGCAAAAGTTCAAGCAAACACAGGAGGGGACATGCAATCTCTGCAAAGAAAGCATCTTGGCCAAGAACCAAACTTGTGAACCACTAGTCACTGTGCCTCTGAACTACCTCACTAGAAATATGCTATTAACAAAACTATTCATAGTGACTATGGCAATAATGCAAAAGCATCTTCAACACTAAAGTACACTTAAGCCCTTAAGGGTAGAATGGAACTCCTATGTGCATCTTTTAACTCATTATTAGAGTACAGTTTTCAGGAAGTTTTACCTAGAACTGTCAAAGGATATAATTTTGGTAGATATACATAAAAGAACATGAATCATTAAAATAAAGGGTTCAGACATTTCACACTGGCAGCCTAACATGTTGCAATGTCCTGTGTTTCCCTGTGTAGTGAGCTTATGACTTCTGCTGAGGATGAGGAATGCATCATGTGCTCAGAATGGCTTCGTATGGGAAGCGAGTTAACTGATAATGTGAGTCACAACCTTTCAAAAAAATCAAAACTCCAACTTTAACAGAGAGGAAAAAAATTAGCAAATTCTGAAACTCACTGTTTACAACTGAGCTTTGCCTCCCTTCACCCACATCATGAAGTGCTGTGCTCTTCCATAATCTACATACTATATAAAAATGTTGATATGCTTGTACCCCGGAGTAAAGGAAATACTACAAGATACCACAATCTGGCAATTAGCATGTATTTCTCAATCAACCTAAACATATTTAAATTTCAGATGTTCCAAACATCAGAAGTATGGTTCTTAGACTTTCAACAGATGTCCATTCAGGAACATATTTGCAGTGAGCCAGTATTACAGCTAAAATACAATTCATAAAATATTTATCCAAAACAAAATAATATTTTGTAGCTAGAATAATGCAACCAAAACTCCATGTACTTACTATAGTAATATGACTGGCCTAAATTCAGTTATTGAACTGCAAGTCTTTATGGAAAGAATGGAATTATTATATGTTTAGTCTGTGTGAGTGGCCATGCAAAGTTCCATGAAAGCTTTATAATGATCTGCCAAAGGGGAATTTAAATATCACCTCACAGGCATGCAAAGCATATATCTCAACTTCTTTCATCAAGATTATTGGACAAAGCTAAAAATAATACAGTGATAAAGGCCCAAAATAAGCAATGATTTTTAAATATTACTCTAATTCGCTTATAAAGTTAAAAGAAAAACAGATTTTGCATCAAAATGCAAATTCTGAACAATGAGTATGAAACACTAATGTCTGAAATTATTAATTTACTGTAATCCTCAGCAATTTACCATCAAATCCCAAATTTTATGAGCCGGGGTAAAATATGAGGCAAAAATCAGGGAAAGTTGAGAAGTATGATGCAGTCATTTTACTGACACAGTCCAACATGTTGCATTATACTTCACTGCTGATATTACATCAGAAGTAAAACAACTGTACATATTCTTCCAGAACAAAAAAGCTTTCTATCACTGGATTAATGTTTGTCCCTCCTCCCGATTTAGACTCGCATACAGTGGGATATATTGCATGAAGCTCAAGTATGTACACATTTTTTGCCTGAAATCAGCAGCTAAGTGCATTCTGTACCTCATTTTAATATTTATTTCTGAGAATTATACTAGAAAATTTCAAATGTTTTCAAGATATGGTTTTATACCTGAAGAAACTATACTATCTGCAGGCATACTTTTCAATCTCTTAGCGAGAGAATGGTGGACAAAGCAAAAAATAAGTGAATAAAGGTCCAGAATCAGGAACAGATTTTAAACTATGTATTTAACTGCACTTAATTAATTTATTGTAATTTGTTTACCAGGTGAATGAACTAGTCGACTAACCCTTTTCAGTTGCGACCTGAGTACTTAAAACGGGACAGCACTACACACAATATCAATATTTACAAATGCATGGTTAGTTTATAACAGCTACCCTTTGTAAATCAAGCAATTCTATTTCATGCATAGTTTGTATGTAGAACACAAATAAAATGGATGTAACTAGCGGTTAACACATGTAAACATGTAGATTTTAGGGTATAAAATATAATAAATCAAATCATTGTGTGTAGGCATGCAGGAGGTTATGAATGTTATCCAGTACTGTGACTGGCTTCTTTTTGAAGATATTCATTCAGGGCTGACTTAAGTTCTTCCAATGTTTGTTCGTTCTTTTACCTTATTGGAATGTCATAGTCTAGAGAATGTTTTTTCACCTGTTGTGGTTTAGAATTATGGGTGAGTCAGGATAAGAAAATTATTCTAGTTATGTTCATAGCATGTTTGTTCCCTAGCAAGAAGAATTATTTTTAGAGGGGGCAGCAGACAATTTCAAGCATTTTAAATAAGGTTACCTTAAGCATTGGGCAGCCATTTCAGTTTTTTTTTAATTGTGAAGATGCATTCTTGAATTTTCTAGGCTGACAAAATGTCTTGGAACAGTTTATGAATATAGTGGGGACCAGCCAATACTGCTGAGATTGTAGTTGCATTCATGTAGTTTATTATGTGGGAATGATATGCCAGAGATTAATGTTGGGGTCCTTTTCTAATTTTGAATGCCAATGTGGATGTCATAGGGCAGTGGTCAGTTAGGAAATTAGGTAGTAGGAGCAGACACCAGTTGTTTGAGGCTGTGAGTTTGCAACTTTTTATTCATTTGGGCTTTTTCATAACCTATTGCATTAACATTAAACCCCCATAGATTCTGCAGTCATTATATCTTTAGGGAAGATATTTAGGAATATTTTCTGAATTGTTGTTACGGAGGATGGAAGAGATGCATAAAGTACAGCATATTGCTTTGATAAACGTAGAAAGATGCTAGAATAACAGGATTTGTATTAAGTATGCATTTTCTAAACAGAGTGGAGTGTGAAGCTCAAATGTTTGTCATTTAGTGAGTTCAAATCCTTAATGATTTGGTGGATTTTTTTTTTATGAGAAACAGATAAAAAATAAATAAATAAATAAAACAAAAATCTGGACATTCTGCACAAATCTTGATTGTTGAGTGATAGGAGTGTAGTCTTACATAAGCATCATGTTGCTCTTGCTCCCCCCCCCCCCCCCCATTCATTCATGCATATGGTTATGCCATTTGTTTTGGCTAACAAGCTAATATCAGCACCAGAACTGGTATAATAATAAATGTTATTTTCTCAGAAAAAATACAGTTCTCTCACTTTAATTTATATATATATATATATATATATATATATATATATATATATATATATATATATATACATATATAATGTGTGTGTGTGTGTGTGTGTGTGCGCGCATGCATGCACGTGCATATATGCATACTAAGATCACTGCACTTCAGAAAAAAGGAAGGTAACAATCTCAGGCTACTATATCTTGCCCACAGTTGCACTTTCAGTCTTGCTGTTTCAAGAATTACACAATTGTAGATTGCAGAATTTCAACAAGAACCTGTATTTTTGTATAACAGAGATTTCCATTTGTTTAAAATGCTAAGAAAAAAATTATGTTAAATATGAGGGTTTTTCCATTAAAATTCAAAATATAGCTGTTGTTTTGACATCAAAAGT
The DNA here is from genome assembly GCF_019279795.1 of Protopterus annectens. Lineage (NCBI taxonomy): Eukaryota > Metazoa > Chordata > Ceratodontiformes > Protopteridae > Protopterus > Protopterus annectens. Next base: position 1,935,410,047 of record NC_056741.1, read on the forward strand.
ATAAAAACAACTTAAGATGGACATTTTGTTGGAAATTGCCCCAGTATCACAGGATATAACTCAGAAATGCCTTGGACATTATATTGTGCTTTTGAGTGTAACAGTATCTCAGCAGCTGAATATTTATTACTAATGTTGCCAGCATCAATTATCATAATCTTGACTCCATCTGGTTTATCAAAGGCTTCACAAGAGATAACTACTATTACTGCAGTCAGGAACACAGCTGTGATGCTGCCACAAGGAAAGTGTTTTTATCTACAGCTGCCACTGATCACAGATTTTTCCTGACAATCAGGAATTCACATTTTTTTCAGGCAATTAGGTTTTGGTGAATCCTTGTTAGGTATTCTGCGTTATTCTGAGAGCTAATGCATTTTTTCAGTTCATTTTCCCAAACTGCAAACTGGTTTATTTGGATTCCCTACCTGCATTTAAATTATGTTGTTAGAAGAGTAACTTATTTGCGTTAACTGACATTCTGAATGGTGTAAAATATGGCAATAGCATGTAATTAGACTTATCAAAATAATCTTCTTCATGCTGGATCTTTGCAGAAGTACAGAACACTTGAAAAGTCTAAACTGCCTTTTTCTAGAAATGTAAAATAATGGACCTCTCCTCCAGCTGATTTTTGTTCTGCCTAATAAAACTGCATATGTTTTTTGCCTTCAGATTTAAAATACACACTGCAGAAAGCAGTGTACAAATATAATTTCATCTTCCTGTTTCAACAATATGATTTTTGACCACTGTCCTTCTCTAGTTTTAACAAGTATACCAACAGGCTGACCATGGGGGAAAAATTCAGGTGAAAAATTCCCTACTGCTCACCCTCTCCACAAACACATCCCTCAATGCCCCCCACCCCACCCCCCTTACATTGCCACATCATCCAGTTTACTTTTTTCTACATGTCCACACATTTTGCATTATTCATCAGCTTTTTGCTGCATACTTTCAACACACTGACTAGGCCAGACTACAGTAATAACTGTGGAGGAAACCAGCACCCAGAAGGCACAGGGTTTCCTAGATGTTCTGAAGTGCATTTTAAGATTTTTTTACCCTTTTCAATGATACAGAAAAATGAAAGACATGACTGATAGAATAAACTGTGAAGACAACAAATGCTTGCAAGGATACATAAATCACATCTGGAAATAATGCTTGCCTCCTTACACCTTAAAAAAAAAAGTAGTCACCTGTGTATCCCTCGGGTATTAGACTGGGATGAAGACACAAATGGCACATGTACATCAAGTAGTTTCTGTCAGATATGTATACAGCATGTTTCCTCACTACTACATCCAAAAGGTAGCCACCCTTTGTGCACCACTCTGATGCCAGACTGGAACAAACTTGATTTCAACCTGCTGTCAGATATGTGCAATGTGTTTCTTTCCTCCAAAATTTAGTCACGTGGATATGCATCCAATGTTTGATTATCAGGAAAGTTAAAAAAAGTGAAATTCTTTGCACACCAATAAAGTTTGACTGTAAACACAATTAAAGCAGTAATGATTAGAATGCCGCCCCCCCCCCCCCACATTTACTGTTACTCTAACCTGCAGTTACTGTACAGTCCTAGAGATTTTTTTTTATTTTCATTCTGTGCTTAGTTTACATTTTCACTCTGGCTTTCTGTGCATGTCCCAGCTTTGGCAGTGGGGGTTGGGGGAGGTGTGCTTACAGGAAGTTTCAAGGGTCTTAATCAAATTCCATCTTAAACTGCAGTTGTACTCACAATGGCTCTCATGGAGTTATTCATTAGTTTTAGCTGTGCTTTTTATACTCCGAGAAAAGTAGCCTTTCAGGAATTTTATGGCCTCACCTGCTCCTACCTTGCAGGAAAGCATATGAGCAATGCAAAGTTAAATGTTAGTAAACAGAGTTTTTTGTTCATTTCATATTTTATTTTGTGCAGATTTATGTATGGTAGCCAAGTGCTATGATATTATGCATAACTGCTATTTGCTCTTTAGAAAGCATAAAAATGATGCAATACATACTAATGCTGAGATTGCTTTACTACAGAGTAAGGGGAATACGTCAATAGACTGTTACGATTTAATACAATTTCACTAAACTGTATTCTTTTGACTATACTGCTCGCAGTTACACTATGCAAAACAAATAAAGGAAATAAAGAGCGGCACAATTAAAATAAGTTTTTTGAAGAGTTCATAAAAAGTAAACACAGAGTCTTGCTTAACCAACCCACCACAAACTCATACAAAAATGTAGTAATCGTATTCTTTCCCAGTGCTTGGGGACGGAAAGCTTTGATAGGAACTGAATATTGTTAACCTTGTTCATAGGGAGTGAAAACAGGGCTGCATAAATTAAACTGAAACCAGGAGTAGGGCTGATGATGATGTGGTAAATGGGTGGTGACAACTGGGAGGTATCAGGACAAGGTCAGAATTTTAGACTCTGGGATTTTCCATTTAAGGACAATTAAAGTAGCAAAGAGTAGAATCCCCCCTCCCCCACCAAGTTACAGTGACTTTCTGCGTACAAGTCTGAGCAAAGCTGGTTTTATATTAGATGAGATTCAGGGCAGAGGCTGCCACTTATAATGCCTGGGGTATTGGGCCACCAAGTTAAGTTTGAGCCCAACAATATTGCCTGTGTCAACAGATAAAAATCTGATATTACTTTTCACATACATATGTACATACGGTTTGGCTTTTTTTGGCCCCTTTGGGCTTAAAAATTTTTTTTAAAACCGGGGGCCCAAAGGAAGTTATTCACCAAAGGTTCTTTGGCCTTTCCAAAATTTTTTTTGTTTTTTTAACCCCCCTTTACTTCCCCCAGGGTTTTAAAAAAGGAATTCAAATCTATCCTTACTTGGACGACTGCCTGATTCTGGCTCAAGAAAAGGAAGACCTTCTACAGCATCTGGAATATGTCATAGCAGTGCTAAGATGCCTAGGGTATTCTGTGAACGAAATAAAGTCCAGTCTAGTACCCTCTCAAGACATGTGCTTTCTGGGTGTGAGACTGAATACAGCAGCCCAGATGGCCTTTTAACCCCGACAAACAAAGAATCTGTCCAGTTACTTCCATCAACTATCTCTTCAGTCCGGCTGACTGTAAGGACAGTCCTTCAAGCCTTAGGGTTCATGGCATCTTAGATTCTGGTGCTTCCCAATGCCAAACCGCATATGAGGAAGCTGCAAATTTATGGTATCTCAAAAATGTGGACACAGCACTGCCAGGATTTGGACACTGTCATTCAAATAATACCTTGCATCTCAAAAGAATTTTTGTGGTGGGCTTAGAATGTCACCTAAACAAGGGATTCTAGACCCGGCCAGAGGCGAAGTCAGATTTTAATGACAGATGCCTTGACATTGCTTGGGGAGCTCATCTAAAATGGAAAGTGGATACAAGACAAGTGGCCTGCCAGACTACAGCATCTACATATCAACATGAAGGAGATGTTAGCAGTCCAGTTTGCATTAATGGCTTCTCAAGGAGTTACTTTTTCCTGGGCAGGTGTTGATTCTAACAGACAACACAACTGTCATGTGGTACATCAACAAACAAGGGGAACACATTCTTATCCTCTATGCAGGCAAGCAATGATTTTATGGGAGACTGCTCAGCTTGCAACCAACTCTTCAGGCAAGGTTTCTGCCGGAGCACAGAACTCCTTAGCAGATGTGTTAAGCAGGCAAATCATGGATCCCCACGAGTGGAAACTGGATCTTCATGTATTTCAGAAATTGACAGTGTCATGGGGAACTCCAGACATAGATCTGTTCGCTTCTCCACTAAACCACCAGCTGCCAAAGTTTTGCACAAAGGGGTTTCACTCATACAGCTTGGAAAAGTGGATGCTCTTTCTTTCAGTTGGAAAATCTTCATGTGTATGCCTTTCCACCTCTGCCTCTTCTTCCAAAGGTGCTCCTAAAGGTCAGACAAGACAAGCCAAGGATGATTTTAATAGCTCCAGATTGGCCTCGCAACACTGGTACCCACTACTAAGGAGTCTGGTAAGGCAGCCCCCATGGCCTTTACCTTTGATTCCACATCTGTTATCTCAGAAGGGCGGTCACCTGCTCAATGTCAAGCTTCACTCTCTTTCATCTAACAGCCTGGCATATTCTGTGTTGAACACAGCAGGTCTCAACTTCCTCAACAAGTTTTAAATGTGATTATGGAAGCTAGAAGACCTAGTACAAGAAAAGTGTGCAGAAAAATGGAAGAGATTTTATTTTGGAATGCAGCAAAGAATTTGAGATTTCTGAGCCTAATTTGAGTGTGTGGCTCTTCAATATCTTACTGAGTTACTGGACAAAGGTTTGTCTTTCTCTTCCATTAAGATTCATGCTGCAGCAATTTCAGCTCACTATGATTGTGACCCACCATTGTTTTCGTGATCCTTTGTTCAAGCAGTTTCTTAGAGGGGCAAAGAATATAAGACCCCCACGTGAGAGCTCCTACTCCTGCTTGGGATCCTTAATTTTGTGTTGGAAAAACTTACTCTACAATCCCTTTGAGCCCATGGCTACTGCTGACTTGAAATACTTGTCATGGAAGACTGCTTTTTTGTTGGCTATTACTTCTGCAAGAAGGGTTTCTGAGTTGCAGGCCCTTATGGCAGTAGAGCCCTTTTTGATTTTCCATAAGGATAGGGTATCATTACGTACTAATCCTTCCTTTATGCCTAAGGTGGTTTCTAGTGTGGCTTTAAACCAAACTATTCATTTGCCTAATTTCTATGCAGATCCCCAAAATAAGGGGGAAAAGATTTTGCACACTTTATAAGTGGATTGGGTTTTGCATTTCATTTTGTTACTCCCATCATGGCAAGGAGATTCCAGCTGGGATTAGGCCTCATTCCACTAGGGCTACTGCCACTTCAACAGCATTTCTAAGGGGGGTGGCAACTAAGGATATTTTGGAGGCAGCTACTTGGAGTTCAGTGCATACTTTCTCTAAGCATTACCACCTTCCTCTCTACTCTAAATCTAGGGCTGGTTTTGCCACAGCTATTTTGCAAGGCATGTTGACAGCTCCTGCTTCCTTATGATTTGCCAGCCTCCCTTACCTCTGCTTTGGGATTCTACCCAATGGTTAGGACTGCAGCAATGTGGAATGAAGAACATAGTACAGTTTTGTACCTACCATAAATGTAGATGTTCGAGGATCCACATTGCTGCAGTCCAATTTACCCTCCCTCCTTCCCCTGTGTTTAGGGGTGGTGGTGTCGGCTAATATATATATATATATATATTCTGTACATTTGTATATATTGTATATATGTTTGATGCAGGCTTTGGTGTTTTGGTTTGGGCCTTGTCTTTTTAGGGTCTTCTGACATCTGGGGCAAGAAAAAGACTGAGGATATGGCGTCGGGCATGCGCAGTAGTACCCTGACGTCCTGACATCAGTCTAATGCGCCTTGACCGACGGCAGCCATATACTTTGGTATTCGGGCCGACTGGACAGCGGACTACCCAATGGTTAGGACTGCAGCAATGTGGATCCTCGAACATCTACATTTATGGTAGGTACAAAACTGTACTTTACGGAGGATGGAAGAGATGCATAAAGTACAGCATATTGCTTTGATAAACGTAGAAAGATGCTAGAATAACAGGATTTGTATTAAGTATGCATTTTCTAAACAGAGTGGAGTCTGAAGCTCAAATGTTTGTCATTTAGTGAGTTCAAATCCTTAATGATTTGGTGGATTTTTTTTTTATGAGAAACAGATAAAAAATAAATAAATAAATAAAACAAAAATCTGGACATTCTGCACAAATCTTGATTGTTGAGTGATAGGAGTGTAGTCTTACATAAGCATCATGTTGCTCTTGCTCCCCCCCCCCCCCATTCATTCATGCATATGGTTATGCCATTTGTTTTGGCTGACAAGCTAATATCAGCACCAGAACTGGTATAATAATAAATGTTATTTTCTCAGAAAAAATACAGTTCTCTCACTTTAATTTATATATATATATATATATATATATATATATATATATATATATATATATATATAGATATATATATATATACATATATAATGTGTGTGTGTGTGTGTGTGCGCATGCATGCACGTGCATATATGCATACTAAGATCACTGCACTTCAGAAAAAAGGAAGGTAACAATCTCAGGCTACTATATCTTGCCCACAGTTGCACTTTCAGTCTTGCTGTTTCAAGAATTACACAATTGTAGATTGCAGAATTTCAACAAGAACCTGTATTTTTGTATAACAGAGATTTCCATTTGTTTAAAATGCTAAGAAAAAATTATGTTAAATATGAGGGTTTTTCCATTAAAATTCAAAATATAGCTGTTGTTTTGACATCAAAAGTATAAAAACAACTTAAGATGGACATTTTGTTGGAAATTGCCCCAGTATCACAGGATATAACTCAGAAATGCCTTGAACATTATATTGTGCTTTTGAGTGTAACAGTATCTCAGCAGCTGAATATTTATTACTAATGTTGCCAGCATCAATTATCATAATCTTGACTCCATCTGGTTTATCAAAGGCTTCACAAGAGATAACTACTATTACTGCAGTCAGGAACACAGCTGTGATGCTGCCACAAGGAAAGTGTTTTTATCTACAGCTGCCACTGATCACAGATTTTTCCTGACAATCAGGAATTCACATTTTTTTTCAGGCAATTAGGTTTTGGTGAATCCTTGTTAGGTATTCTGCGTTATTCTGAGAGCTAATGCATTTTTTCAGTTCATTTTCCCAAACTGCAAACTGGTTTATTTGGATTCCCTACCTGCATTTAAATTATGTTGTTAGAAGAGTAACTTATTTGCGTTAACTGACATTCTGAATGGTGTAAAATATGGCAATAGCATGTAATTAGACTTATCAAAATAATCTTCTTCATGCTGGATCTTTGCAGAAGTACAGAACACTTGAAAAGTCTAAGCTGCCTTTTTCTAGAAATGTAAAATAATGGACCTCTCCTCCAGCTGATTTTTGTTCTGTCTAATAAAACTGCATATGTTTTTTGCATTCAGATTTAAATTACACACTGCAGAAAGCAGTGTACAAATATAATTTCATCTTCCTGTTTCAACAATATGATTTTTGACCACTGTCCTTCTCTAGTTTTAACAAGTATACCAACAGGCTGACCATGGGGGAAAAATTCAGGTGAAAAATTCCCTACTGCTCACCCTCTCCACAAACACATCCCTCAATGCCCCCCACCCCATCCCCCTTACATTGCCACATCATCCAGTTTATACTTTTTTCTACATGTCCACACATTTTGCATTATTCGTCAGCTTTTTGCTGCATACTTTCAACACACTAACTAGGCCAGACTACAGTAATAACTGTGGAGGAAATCATCACCCAGAAGGCACAGGGTTTCCTAGATGTTCTGAAGTGCATTTTAAGATTTTTTTACCCTTTTCAATGGTACACAGAAATGAAAGACATGACTAATAGAATAAACTGTGAAGACAACAAATGCTTGCAAGGATACATAAATCACATCTGGAAATAATGCTTGCCTCCTTACACCTTAAAATAAAAGTAGTCACCTGTGTATCCCTCGGGTATTAGACTTGGATGAAGACACAAATGGCACATGTACATCAAGTAGTTGCTGTCAGATATGTATACAGCATGTTTCCTCACTACTACATCCAAAAGGTAGCCACCCTTTGTGCACCACTCTGATGCCAGACTGGAACAAACTTGATTTCAACCTGCTGTCAGATATGTGCAACATATTTCTTTCCTCCAAAATTTAGTCACGTGGATATGCATCCAATATTTGATTATCAGGAAAGTTTAAAAAAGTGAAATTCTTTGCACACCAATAAAGTTTGACTGTAAACACAATTAAAACAGTAATGATTAGAATCCCCCCCCCCCCCACACACACACATTTACTGTTACTCTAACCTGCAGTTACTGTACAGTCCTAGAGATTTTTTTTTTTCATTCTGTGCTTAGTTTACATTTTCACTCTGGCTTTCTGTGCATGTCCCAGCTTTGGCAGTGAGGGTTGGGGGAGGTGTGCTTACAGGAAGTTTCAAGGGTCTTAATCAAATTCCATCTTAAACTGCAGTTGTACTCACAGTGGCTCTCGTGGAGTTATTCATTAGTTTTAGCTATGCTTTTTATACTCCGAGAAAAGTAGCCTTTCAGGAATTTTATGGCCTCACCTGCTCCTACCTTGCAGGAAAGCATATGAGCAATGCAAAGTTAAATGTTAGTAAACAGAGTTTTTTGTTCATTTCATATTTTATTTTGTGCAGATTTATGTATGGTAGCCAAGTGCTATGATATTATGCATAACTGCTATTTGCTCTTTAGAAAGCATAAAAATGATGCAATACATACTAATGCTGAGATTGCTTTACTACAGAGTAAGGGGAATACGTCAATAGACTGTTACGATTTAATACAATTTCACTAAACTGTATTCTTTTGACTATACTGCTCGCAGTTACACTATGCAAAACAAATAAAGGAAATAAAGAGCGGCACAATTAAAATAAGTTTTTTGAAGAGTTCATAAAAAGTAAACACAGAGTCTTGCTTAACCACCCCACCACAAACTCATACAAAAATGTAGTAATCGTATTCTTTCCCAGTGCTTGGGGACGGAAAGCTTTGATAGGAACTGAATATTGTTAACCTTGTTCATAGAGAGTGAAAACAGGGCTGCATAAATTAAACTGAAACCAGGAGTAGGGCTGATGATGATGTGGTAAATGGGTGGTGACAACTGGGAGGTATCAGGACAAGGTCGGAATTTTAGACTCTGGGATTGTCCATTTAAGGACAATTAAAGTAGCAAAGAGTAGAATCCCCCCCCTCCCCCACCAAGTTACAGTGACTTTCTGTGTACAAGTCTGAGCAAAGCTGGTTTTATATTAGATGAGATTCAGGGCAGAGGCTGCCACTTATAATGCCTGGGGTATTGGGCCACCAAGTTAAGTTTAAGCCCAGCAATATTGCCTGTGTCAACAGATAAAAATCTGATATTACTTTTCACATACATATGTACATACGGTTCCACTTCACAATGTCAAATTACTGAAAACTCGAACTTCATATGGTCGAGACCATATGATCTAGTTTTCAGTAATTCAAAATTAGGAAGTGAAAAAAAAAATCCATTACACAAACTATACTGATTTTTCAAACAACAAACACACACATTGGCCTGATAAGTCAAGTCTGTCACAAGATGCACACACACATGTACACACACACAAACACAAATGAAAACTTATCAGGCATGGGCACAGGGGCATCTGCCACCCCCTTTTTAAACTCACTGAAACCCTGGAAAAGAAAATGCACTACACTGTTCTTTAGTTTTTGTTTCTTTTTTTTTTTTGAAACTGAAAAACTGTACTGTCAAAATTATACAGTTTTCAATTTCAATTTTACTGTTTCAAGTGAAACTTTCACTGAGCTGTGGAAAAGACAATGCATTGTGTTCTGTTGAAAACAGAAAAATGTACCTCCAAATGGTACATTTTTCAGCTTTAGCTTACATTTTCAGGTGCATTTTCTTTTTCTCCCAACGAATCCTAGATTGAGTCAACACCAACGCGTCTAACTCAAATACACTGGAGATGCGAACAGAGGTTGCAGTCAGGTGATTTATATAATGATTCTCAATTGCTCCTCCAACTGCATCACCTTTGTAGTTGAGTTAGGCATGTTTGGTGACAGATTCAATCTAGGATATGTTGCAAGGAGAAATAAATAATTTGGGAGTACTTCTTGTCAAACATCTTTGCAGACCTTACTAAAGTTCCAGCATTCATCAAGAACTACTATTCGCATGTGGGCGAGGGATTCGACCTTGAGGTATTTTTTCTGAAATACTGGCTTGAAGGCACCAAAGGCTTTGGCGGTACAGTTCCATCAGGAGTAGAACATATGTCATTGAAAGTTAAGACTAACCTAAAAGTGATACCCAGTCAACAGTAGTGATTAAAATCATTTTAAATGCACCCTTTTCAAGTTTGAGTTGCCTTGTAGAGAGGTTTAGCAACGCAGTTGTTTAATGGCCACATCCCTAACCCTGATGCAGAGACTCCGTTAAGTTTGAATTTACAACCCCATACTCAAGTCTACCAGAAACTTTTGCACAAGTGAAAGTATGAAGGTATCAAAGGAGCTCATTAGCTTCCATGGGGAGGCACCCTGGAGGTATGTCATCATTTTCCACATTTTCCTGACTGCCCATCAGTTAGCCGAGCTGCAAGGAGACAAGGAGACTTCTTGACAAATATCCCAGCAACAGTGGCGTGCATCAGCATTCATGCCCTGCTTCTGCCCAAAAGTGAACCTGTGTTATCTGTATACAACATCACCGATTAGTCCAGGAACATTTATTCAATGTGATATGCTAATAAAATGATGGGTTTAAATGTGCAACTGATTTGTATGAAATATATACAACTTGATATATTGTACAAAGCAATTTTCTAGTTGTAGAGGAAGAGTTTGTGTAGTGTGAAAGATGTAGTAGTGACCAAGTCTATGGTGGCAGATGTGTTGATCCTTTAGTTTAAAGGTTGGAAAGTCAGTGTGTTGAGTTTAGTTGTGTTGTGTTTCTCCCCACAAACCATGTGTGGATGGAAGGTTATGAGGGAAGATTTTTCCCCTTTTACCTGACTTAGATTGTGCTGAAATGTTTATATTGCTATTACTGACACAGATAATAATAAGTCATAGGTTCATATGGTGATACTAGGCTATTGGCTCTGAGGCCCTTATAAGCCTAGCCAAGAATTGTTTACATGTTCCCACAAAGTCAGCACCTGTTTTCCCTGTCCATCAGGGACACAGGTGGGATCCCAGGGGTGTATTTTCTATTTTATATCCAGTAGTCCAGGTTCCTCTTAAAGAAAGCTACAGAGGTACTCTGTTTGACATGGAGAGGGAGTCTATTCCACAGATGGGGGAGTCTTTGGGACACAAATCGATCCCGCCAAGAAGTTCTATTAATATCACAGACCAGGTTGAGGCCTTGCGTTCAGGTTGCACAAGTGGAAGAGTCATAACAGTAAGTTTATTAGAGTGCCAGAAAAATTATGTTTTGGGTGGTATTTGTATTTGGCAAAGTGCCCCAAGCTGAAATGCTTTGAATATTAAATTAGCAGTAGGTGCTATTTAAAAGCAGGAACAAACCTGCAGCCTGTCAGTGTACTTTTAGTATACTCTTGTGCATTTACTTACTTCTACTTTTAAACTGAATTACTGCCGTACCATGACCATCTACAGAACTGTTGACACAATCTGTATTTGATGCCTATGTATGAGCAGTGTTTTAAATCAGCTGGTTGGGTCACGGGCACACCTTTTGTTAGCTATACTTTTAATTGTTGCTTGAATTCCAGGAGAATATTTTAACTAAACTTGTAATTTGCACAATCTTTTGGCAGACTAGTGAAATGGCAATAATTATTCAGTTTTCTCTGCAAGGCAGGATACCTTTTTCTGAAACAATCACCATTTTTAATTTGCTCCCCCTCCTGTAGTCTTCTCCTATTACTTATTTTATGTTTTTATCTACTTGTAGTCTGAATCCATGTTTGTCTGCGCCTTGTTTTTCTCCCTGCTGTTTTGGTTAATGATCTCCTTCCTGACTGTAATGCACAAGGATGATACTATACTTGCTACTGCTGTAGCTTAGTTAAGATTTTTATCACCATAGACCTCCATTTCCAGAACATTATTACTATTCTGGTCATAAATATACCGTTTGACAAGGCCCTACTCCTGCACAAGGATGAAAGTGCTTCCAATAAACATAGGAATGTGCATTAAGGATGTTCTTATCAAATGCAGACTTTGATAATTTTTGCTGCTCTTCTACAAGTAACACCATACGTAAATCTGCTCTGGCAAGGCCGGATCTCTCTCTTTTGTGCTCTTATTGCACTAGGGTATCTTCCATTAAAAGGAACAAAACAGGGTGAAACTGAAAAGAACACAGTTTTATCTTATTTTGATGTTCCACTAAAAGTTAAAGGATGCATTAGCAGTCTACATTTAAAGAAAGAGTGTTAAAAGAAATACTGGATAAAGTGGTTTATGCTTCATTTTAACATAAAAATTAAATGCAAAATAGTAAGAAGCTGTTAATTAACTTACACTGTCTGTTACATTAATTTCAGAATTACTATTTTAATACTCGTAAAACCTGTATTTCTCTCTTTAAGTTATATAATACATTTTATAGTACTGTGGCATGATACACACTATAGACTTAATTTCTTCAGTTCAGCTGTTATCCTAAGATATTATATTATTCAAATTGCATTCTGTTCTATTCATTTAAACAAGGGAGGATGATCTTGTTTGTCTGTCTGTTGCTGTCAGACTCCAGCTTGGTTGACTTGTTCTGCATATGTGGGCAACAGATATGTATATGTTTATGACAATGGTTGTGGCAATGATTTTTGTTGGTTTCTGTGTGGATGTGCTTTTTGAGCAGGAATGTAGGAGCTCAAATACATGGCAATATTAGAAGCTCATGCTGTGAGTGTTATTTGAAAGGCTGATGCATAGTAAAGGAGGGGCTAATATGAAAGTAACAGCATTTTTTCCACAAAGCCAGACAAAATTACACAGTCATTTTGATAAGCTGGGAATTTATATGTTTCTTACAAAGACTGTAGTGGGTATGTCGCCAACCATATGTTATCCCTCAGTACAAGTATAATTCTGGGAACATATTATTAGTTATTTTAGACATCGCAGTTACTGTTTTACTATTTTATAACTCATAGTCTGTTCTAGTAAATATAATATCTTATTTATAGAAGAGACACATTTTGAAAGATAATTGTGCATGCAAGTCCTCACAAAAAGAGAAAGTTTTTTTTAAGAAGTCTGTTTGTTCTTTGAAATATCATATGTGACCCCCATAATATCCAAGTATGTACAGTCTGGTCAGAAATCAGTTTAAATAGTTAACTAACTAGTCACACTATCAGTAATATATAATAGCATATTAGTTATATGTATTGTTTTTTAGCTGTGTTAATCTCTTGTTTTTCTTAGAACTGAAAGATATGACTGGATTTATTATAATACTATATAGATACTTATAAATAGAATAGAACCAAATGACTACAGCATCTGCTATACTTTACAGTTTATAAGTTTTATAGCAAGCAAATAAGTGTTTACAGTGTAAATAGTACGTATATACTAACTCCTTTTAATTTTGTTAAATAAGTTATACCTTTCATATATAATAAGTTTAGAAGTAGTAGAGTAATGCCAGATGCTTATCTGTGCATAGGTGGTAGTGGTTGAATCGGATTGCTATTCAAACCAGGAGTTTTAAACTTCACCAGGGGGATGTGAAAGATCAGTGTATGCATAATAGTTTAAAAATGTATTCTTTTTTGGTGTCTACTATTCTAGATAGAAAGTTTACAGTTAACAGTCTCAGTTATCTTATACTTATATTTATAAGTAAGCAGTTCACTAGATACAATTATAGTTTTTAATTGCCATATTATTTTTAAATGTATGAGGGTATTATATGTAATATTTATTTTTCCATACGTTGGCAGCTTGAAATGCATATCAGTTAATGTCAATGGATTAAATAATGGGTGTAAAAGGGGTAGTTTATACAAATTTTTAATATTTCATTCCCAATTTATATTTTTACAGGAAACACATTTAATAAATGATTTGAACAGACTTATTAGTCAACACTATTCTGTACTGGGTAGCTCTCATTATAAACAAAAGAGAAGGGGGTAGCTATTTTATGGAAAAATTCTTTGCCTCTACCTAAAATCCTGAATACATTTAGTGGTGAAAAAGGAATGTTTTGTTCGGTGACTTTAGAGATTTAAAGGAAACTAAACATGTTTATTAATGTCTTTTGGATAACTGGATTGGGAATACAGACAGTTAAACAGATGGGGGGGGTAATATGAATATCAAAGGGAAACATTATTTTTACAGGTGACATTAATTGTATTTTATCTGACAAGGATGCTAACACTAATTGTAAACGGAATAAACCTGCCTCAGTCAAGGCTTTGATGGAGTTCAATGACCTATATAATACGAGAGATGTGAGTTTTCAGTATTAGACTCACTTTTCTTTACACATTTCTTACACAGGCATGGGACACAATCACAAATAGAGTATGTTTCAAATGAGATCACTAGTAGAACTGATAATGTTAAAATAGTCTCTTACCCATGGTCAGATCATACCATGATAACATTTAAAGTTATGTTGAATTCATGGTAATAACATCCCAATTAAAAGTATTCCTGCATATATAATCAATATGAAAGACTTTAAGAAGTTCTTTAATGAAGAAATTCAAACCTTTATTAAAATAAATTATACAGGTAGCACCTCAGAGAATTTTGTATGTGACTCTTTAAAAACATACCTATTTAGAAAAATTACAAGTTGGTATACACAAAAAAGAAACAATGGGACAAAGATTTGATGGATTTACAGTGAAAATTGATGAGTTAAAATTAGATACTCAAAAAAGGAATAATAACGTAATAGAAATAAATAGTTTAAACAGCAAATATTTAGAAATGTTGCAACATAAAACTATGATAAACTTAGAAAACATTAAAATAACTAATTATTCCATAAATCCTAAATCCATGCATAAATTAGCTAATAGAACAAAAATAATTGTTAAATCTAATCACATCAGAGAATTAAACTCCACTAGTAGTGAAAATGTTACTAAAATAGAAGATATTCTGGATGTTTTCAGGTCTCATTTTAATAAGATTCATACACACAAACCAATAATGGATACACAAAATCTAATCAAAACATTTATAAAAAAATATACTGCAACTAGATTGTCAGAGGATCAAATAAAAATTATTGACAAGACTATATCAATGTCTGAACTCAGAATTCAAATTAATAAATTAAAAACCAGTAAATCATCTGGAAATGATGGTATAATACTTGAACTATACAAAATGATGACTAAGTATGCTTTGAGTATTTTACTAGAGGTATTTTTAATAGTTAAAGGACTTACAAAGTTACCACCATCCTGGAAAAACACCCTAATATCCCCAGTTTTAAAACCTGGCAAGGACTCAACACAATGTTAATCATATAAACCAATGTCATTATTAAATGTAGGCTATAAAATATTCATGACAATCTATGCCTCCAGAATAAAACAATTTCTTCCAATGTTGATAAACAATGATCAGACTGGGTTTATAATCAACAGAAACACAGTAATATCAACAGAATACTATCAATAATTGATTATACTAATAATTAAAAAAAAACTAACTTTAGTTAGTCTTGATATCAATAGTACATTTGACTCAGTTAATTGACAGTATTTGCTATTCATACTGGAGGAATGTAATTTGTCATACAATTTCTTACAATTAATCAAACTTGTCCATGAAAACTCCATTGCATAAATTAAGATAGGGCCATATATTCCCCAATCAATCATGATCACTAAAGGTACTTGTGGTGATATGAGGTATTGCCAGCTATGCCAGGAGACGTAGGGCACTAGATGTGTAACATATGCTAGCATAGCTAGCTGAAGTTATGTAAAGTGTATTTCATATGTATATCAAACTGATGTGTACAGGTGCTGGTGTTGAAAATGTATTTTTAAAGCTGCTTGTGTTAAAAATGTACCAAGAGTGGGTCTTGCTGGACAAAAAAGAAATACACCTGTATGTCAGACTGTATTGTAACTGTTGAAATGAATATATTGTAACAGAGGATAATGGAAGAGAAGAGGTTAATCTCAGTCCAGCTAGCTTTGAAAAATAGTGTGAAATTAAAGTACCTGGTTTAGGCTGTAAAGATTGTATCTTATAGTTCTGATTGCAGCCAGAGATGAAATGTCTGTGAAAACCAGGACTAGGAATCCTACTGTATTTTCCTTAGGGGTGAACTAATTGCTACCCTGGAAGGGTGGAAGTTTTGAAATGGTTTTATAGCTTCCATATACTATAACATATCTTAGCAAAGCTCTGTTTGTGTGTATGGTAACACATGTGGTAGATTCTGGTTCAGTTTCTAGTAAAGCGGGTAAACAACCACTTTAGCAGCTGACAATCTCCCATCAATATACTTCAAAATAGCAGCTCGATCCATAGCCTACTCTGTATCAATACTTATAAATGGAAGTATCACTGAACATACTGTTCCCTCATTATAGAACATCTCCTACATTACACCCTTGCATAAGGGAGGCTCCTCTACAGAGCTAAATAACTACCGACCAATAGCCATTCTACCTCCCTTATCAAAAATCCTAGAAAAATGTGTTCATATACAATTACTTAACCATCTTCTGTCCAACAATCTAATATCCAATACCCAAATGGTTTCCACCCAGCACATAGTACCACCTCAGCACTAATAACATTCACCATTATAGTCATTCAGCACAGGAATCAAGGCAACCCTGTTGCTACCATCTTCTTAGTTTTATCAAAACTTTCAATCCAGTATCCCACCACAAACTATTAATCTCCCTCTCCAGGCACTGTGTTGATATTCCCTCCCTTCTCTAGTTTAATGAATATCTCACCAATCGATTTCATGCAGTAAAATGGCACAACTCACTTTCTCCTCTTCTTCCTGTTTCACAAGGGTACCTCAAGGCTCCATGCATGGACCCTGCTCTTTACCATCTTCACAAATACCCTTCACACTGCCACTCATCAGGCCAGCATAGTACAATATGCTGATGACATTACAGTAATCTGCTGTGCATCTACAATGCAACTGCTTCAGACCAAAACCCAGCAGACTTTCACTGAAATAAAAACTTGACTAAAGGACTCACAACTGATATTAAACCCAAAAAAGACCCAACTAATACTCTTTCATACCACTAAAATGGTTAACACCGATATCTCTTTCTCTATCACAATGTCACCAGTGCCACATGTCAAACTGCTTGGTCTGACTATTGACCAAAATCTAAATATGACAAACATATTGCTCTTACAGTATCCAAAGTTCACAAAAAACTAGGAGCCCTATATCGTTGCAAACATTGCCTCTCTGCTGAAACCATGTTCACTTTAGCGAGAACTCATCTTTTATCCACACTTCTGTATGCATCCCCAGTGCTTACAGGATTAAACAAAGCTGACCTTAGTATACTCAGCACATGTTACAATAAAATTGCCAGTTCATTGCCAACTCCAAATCCCGCTCTCATCATTGCCAATCCCTGAGGCAACTGCACTGGCTAGAACTCCCTAACCTACTAACTTATAACCGACTCATTTTTGATCACCAGATACTCTATTCCCCACATAAAATCCCTGCACTAACTAGCCTTCTCAGCTTATACAGCTCTACTCAAAAATTAAGGTCCACCAATGTTGCTCTACTCAAAATAACTAAGTGTAGAAATAATGCAGGTGAATCTCTTTATTCTTACGCAGTCTCAAAAACCTGGAACTCCCTCCCCCAAGAAATAAGACTTGGAAATAATTTGGCCTCTTTCAGAAACAAACTGAAACTTTACCTAGTTAAAACATGGATCTGCTCTTGTATCAAACCTGATTAATCTTACTATCATCTTTCCTTGCCCTTAGCTCACCATATCTTTCCTCCATCACCTTGACTACTTGCTTATGATTCTCTCAAACAGACATGTAAATAATGTAAAATAACTTTTTTTTCTCCTTCCTCCGTACTTAACCACCTTTTCATATTGTTGTTCTTTGAACTACTCTCCTTAAACTTGTACATCGTATATTTTTGTGACAGTATGTATTTTATTGTTTCTGTTATATGATGTTCTGTATGTTGGAGCTTTGCTCCCTGGGCCTCCGCTGCAGATGGACACTTGCTGTACAGTCGGACTGTCCCAGTCAACAAATGTTAAATAAATAAATAAATAAATATAGGAACCAGAAGTCAGATGACCGGATGTATGTGATGTCATTCTGTAATCCAGCACTGAAATGATGTTTAATATTAGATGACACAGACATCGTGGGGCAGTCTGTTTTTGAAACCTGATAAAGAAGTATCACTCACCTACTTCATCTTGCCTTGCTTTAATAAGTAACCGGGGAATAGTAATTCTTTAGATCAGTCAGAAAAATATAGGGAGATTAGGTAAGCACTTTTTTCTGTTATCTGTGTGAGTCTATCCATCTATGTTAATTTTAATATTTCCTGTGACTGAAACTCTGCTTATTGTAAATAGATATTCAGTATTTTCATGTTCTTTTATTATTATTAAATATATATAAACTTTTCATTGTGGCTGGACCTTTAGAGAATATTTTAATGTTTAAGAGTACTTATATTCATTTGGTGACACTGTGGCCCTCTGACAGTCTTGCTGCAATAGTGAAACACTACCATTTATATTAGTATTAATTTTACTCCATTTAGATTGGATACTCTTGTAAGAGCCTTAGAGCAGCTGGCTGGTGGCAGTGAAACTACCTTATAATCTGGGCAAAGGGTAGCGGAACAAGTAAATCCATGCCAGCCTTTCCCAGATGTGTGTGTGTGTATGTGTGTGCATGTGCATGTGTGTGCACGTGTGTGTGTGTGTGTGTGTGTGTGTGTGTGTGTGTGTGTGTGTGTGTGTGTGTGTCTGTGTGTGTGTGTGTGTGTGCGTGCATGTTAAAATCAAATCTCAGAGTGTATGTGTTGGCTGCTTGGAGCAGGGACACAGAGCAATGGTTTCACAAAGAGGGTGGTGGAGGATTTGGCTTGGAACACTCAGGACTCAACTGTACAGCTGTGCCAGTGGGAAGTCTTACTGGGGCCTGGAGAGAGAGGAAACCCCAGCCTGAGACTAAGTGTGTTCCCTGGGTGCTCTTAAGGAAATTGTGCTTGGTGCAGAGAGCTGCATCTGGAAATACTGTGTGTATCTATCCTTGTTCCAAGTGAATGTCTCTCCCCATTGTCAGTGGTGAGGATTCAGTCTCCTTGATTACTGGCCCAGAGGAGGGATGTCACATATTGATTAAAATATGTTTTAAAACCTGGCAAGGACTCAACACAATGTTAATCATATAAACCAATGTCATTATTAAATGTAGGCTATAAAATATTCATGACAATCTATGCCTCCAGAATAAAACAATTTCTTCCAATGTTGATAAACAATGATCAGACTGGGTTTATAATCAACAGAAACACAGTAATATCAACAGAATACTATCAATAATTGATTATACTAATAATTAAAAAAAAACTAACTTTAGTTAGTCTTGATATCAATAGTACATTTGACTCAGTTAATTGACAGTATTTGCTATTCATACTGGAGGAATGTAATTTGTCATACAATTTCTTACAATTAATCAAACTTGTCCATGAAAACTCCATTGCATAAATTAAGATAGGGCCATATATTCCCCAATCAATCATGATCACTAAAGGTACTTGTGGTGATATGAGGTATTGCCAGCTATGCCAGGAGACGTAGGGCACTAGATGTGTAACATATGCTAGCATAGCTAGCTGAAGTTATGTAAAGTGTATTTCATATGTATATCAAACTGATGTGTACAGGTGCTGGTGTTGAAAATGTATTTTTAAAGCTGCTTGTGTTAAAAATGTACCAAGAGTGGGTCTTGCTGGACAAAAAAGAAATACACCTGTATGTCAGACTGTATTGTAACTGTTGAAATGAATATATTGTAACAGAGGATAATGGAAGAGAAGAGGTTATTCTCAGTCCAGCTAGCTTTGAAAAATAGTGTGAAATTAAAGTACCTGGTTTAGGCTGTAAAGATTGTATCTTATAGTTCTGATTGCAGCCAGAGATGAAATGTCTATGAAAACCAGGACTAGGAATCCTACTGTATTTTCCTTAGGGGTGAACTAATTGCTACCCTGGAAGGGTGGAAGTTTTGAAATGGTTTTATAGCTTCCATATACTATAACATATCTTAGCAAAGCTCTGTTTGTGTGTATGGTAACACATGTGGTAGATTCTGGTTCAGTTTCTAGTAAAGCGGGTAAACAACCACTTTAGCAGCTGACAATCTCCCATCAATATACTTCAAAATAGCAGCTCGATCCATAGCCTACTCTGTATCAATACTTATAAATGGAAGTATCACTGAACATACTGTTCCCTCATTATAGAACATCTCCTACATTACACCCTTGCATAAGGGAGGCTCCTCTACAGAGCTAAATAACTACCGACCAATAGCCATTCTACCTCCCTTATCAAAAATCCTAGAAAAATGTGTTCATATACAATTACTTAACCATCTTCTGTCCAACAATCTAATATCCAATACCCAAATGGTTTCCACCCAGCACATAGTACCACCTCAGCACTAATAACATTCACCATTATAGTCATTCAGCACAGGAATCAAGGCAACCCTGTTGCTACCATCTTCTTAGTTTTATCAAAAACTTTCAATCCAGTATCCCACCACAAACTATTAATCTCCCTCTCCAGGCACTGTGTTGATATTCCCTCCCTTCTCTAGTTTAATGAATATCTCACCAATCGATTTCATGCAGTAAAATGGCACAACTCACTTTCTCCTCTTCTTCCTGTTTCACAAGGGTACCTCAAGGCTCCATGCATGGACCCCTGCTCTTTACCATCTTCACAAATACCCTTCACACTGCCACTCATCAGGCCAGCATAGTACAATATGCTGATGACATTACAGTAATCTGCTGTGCATCTACAATGCAACTGCTTCAGACCAAAACCCAGCAGACTTTCACTGAAATAAAAACTTGACTAAAGGACTCACAACTGATATTAAACCCAAAAAAGACCCAACTAATACTCTTTCATACCACTAAAATGGTTAACACCGATATCTCTTTCTCTATCACAATGTCACCAGTGCCACATGTCAAACTGCTTGGTCTGACTATTGACCAAAATCTAAAATATGACAAACATATTGCTCTTACAGTATCCAAAGTTCACAAAAAACTAGGAGCCCTATATCGTTGCAAACATTGCCTCTCTGCTGAAACCATGTTCACTTTAGCGAGAACTCATCTTTTATCCACACTTCTGTATGCATCCCCAGTGCTTACAGGATTAAACAAAGCTGACCTTAGTATACTCAGCACATGTTACAATAAAATTGCCAGTTCATTGCCAACTACAAATCCCGCTCTCATCATTGCCAATCCCTGAGGCAACTGCACTGGCTAGAACTCCCTAACCTACTAACTTATAACCGACTCATTTTTGATCACCAGATACTCTATTCCCCACATAAAATCCCTGCACTAGCTAGCCTTCTCAGCTTATACAGCTCTACTCAAAAATTAAGGTCCACCAATGTTGCTCTACTCAAAATAACTAAGTGTAGAAATAATGCAGGTGAATCTCTTTATTCTTACGCAGTCTCAAAAACCTGGAACTCCCTCCCCCAAGAAATAAGACTTGGAAATAATTTGGCCTCTTTCAGAAACAAACTGAAACTTTACCTAGTTAAAACATGGATCTGCTCTTGTATCAAACCTGATTAATCTTACTATCATCTTTCCTTGCCCTTAGCTCACCATATCTTTCCTCCATCACCTTGACTACTTGCTTATGATTCTCTCAAACAGACATGTAAATAATGTAAAATAACTTTTTTTCTCCTTCCTCCGTACTTAACCACCTTTTCATATTGTTGTTCTTTGAACTACTCTCCTTAAACTTGTACATCGTATATTTTGTGACAGTATGTATTTTATTGTTTCTGTTATATGATGTTCTGTATGTTGGAGCTTTGCTCCCTGGGCCTCCGCTGCAGATGGACACTTGCTGTACAGTCGGACTGTCCCAGTCAACAAATGTTAAATAAATAAATAAATAAATATAGGAACCAGAAGTCAGATGACCGGATGTATGTGATGTCATTCTGTAATCCAGCACTGAAATGATGTTTAATATTAGATGACACAGACATCGTGGGGCAGTCTGTTTTTGAAACCTGATAAAGAAGTATCACTCACCTACTTCATCTTGCCTTGCTTTAATAAGTAACCGGGGAATAGTAATTCTTTAGATCAGTCAGAAAAATATAGGGAGATTAGGTAAGCACTTTTTTCTGTTATCTGTGTGAGTCTATCCATCTATGTTAATTTTAATATTTCCTGTGACTGAAACTCTGCTTATTGTAAATAGATATTCAGTATTTTCATGTTCTTTTATTATTATTAAATATATATAAACTTTTCATTGTGGCTGGACCTTTAGAGAATATTTTAATGTTTAAGAGTACTTATATTCATTTGGTGACACTGTGGCCACTCCTGACAGTCTTGCTGCAATAGTGAAACACTACCATTTATATTAGTATTAATTTTACTCCATTTAGATTGGGTACTCTTGTAAGAGCCTTAGAGCAGCTGGCTGGTGGCAGTGAAACTACCTTATAATCTGGGCAAAGGGTAGCGGAACAAGTAAATCCATGCCAGCCTTTCCCAGATGTGTGTGTGTGTATGTGTGTGCATGTGCATGTGTGTGCACGTGTGTGTGTGTGTGTGTGTGTGTGTGTGTGTGTGTGTGTGTGTGTGTGTGTGTGTGTGTGTGTGTGTGTGCGTGCATGTTAAAATCAAATCTCAGAGTGTATGTGTTGGCTGCTTGGAGCAGGGACACAGAGCAATGGTTTCACAAAGAGGGTGGTGGAGGATTTGGCTTGGAACACTCAGGACTCAACTGTACAGCTGTGCCAGTGGGAAGTCTTACTGGGGCCTGGAGAGAGAGGAAACCCCAGCCTGAGACTAAGTGTGTTCCCTGGGTGCTCTTAAGGGAAATTGTGCTTGGTGCAGAGAGCTGCATCTGGAAATACTGTGTGTATCTATCCTTGTTCCAAGTGAATGTCTCTCCCCATTGTCAGTGGTGAGGATTCAGTCTCCTTGATTACTGGCCCAGAGGAGGGATGTCACATATTGATGAGCAGTGGTATGGATATTAATTGAACTTCTGTAGCCTGTAGGCAGTTGTCACTGAAGGGGTGTGTACTTTGAGTAGCCACAAGGTAAACATACAGATTTTCATTTTCACAGCAGTTTTATTTATTTTTTGTTAGTTTGGTTTAGTGAAGGAAATCAGACAAAGATGTCAGCAGAGGATTATGGCAAGCTGACAAAGAACCAGTTGGCCAAGGTGTGTGAAGCCAAAGGACTGGTGCATGCCAGCCTGACTAAAGAGGAAATGATTTCAGCTTTAGTCGTAGTTGTAGCCCAGACTAGCAACTAGGAAGACAACCTATCTGTTGATGGGGATGTGCAGCCCTCAAATAGGACAGTTCATCTTTTCCTCAGAGGACTTAAAAATCCTTCTGGAGTTAGAGACTTGCAATGGAGGCCAAACATTTAGAATTAGAATCAGCAGAGACACTGTGGCATTTGGAGGCCAAAGAAAGAAGAAGCAGTGCCACCATGAGAGGGAGGTGCTGACTCTTCATCAGGGTCATGGAGGTAATGGGAAGGAAATAACTGATCCATCCCCAGAAGCAATAAAGGTCAGTAAATGTTTCCATAGTTACAGAGGGAGATAATGTTGATAGTTTTATTCATATATTTGAAAGAGTATGTAAACAGTATAATGTTGACCCAAAGGCTTTGGGTACAGTTCCTGACCCTCTTACTTCACGGTAAAGCTGTAACTGCTGTTAATAAATTGTCTGATACTGATTGTTTAAGCTATGATAAAGTTAAACAATGTTTATTGGAATGTTTAAGTTAACACCTGAAGTGTACAGAAAAAAAAAGATTTGTGGGCATAGACACAAGGCAGATGAAAGTGTATGTGATTATATTGCTGAGTTAAGCATTTAATTACATAGGTGGGTGAATGGGTGTCAGATCACCACTTTTGAAAAGCTGGCAGACCTTTTGGTGAGGGAACAAGCCCTTAACACTTTGCCTGTGGACTTACTTAGCAAGCAGGGCATCACTGCAGATGAGCTGGGGGAAAAAGGGGTCTCTACTTAGCAAGCAGAGCATCACTGCACAAGAAGAGGATACCCAGTGCTGCACATGGATATAAGGGAACCCATGGTATGCAGCATAAACCACCCCAACAGAGTCCACCAGTAACAGGGGAAGCCAATAGTTCAGGTACACAGCCAGATCAAGGTTTTGATGTTTTAAATGTAACCAGAGGGGTCATGTAGCACACAGATATCCATGGAAGCAAGGTGGGGAACAAAAGGTGGGGGAGCCAACAAGTGGGAATAACAATATGTTAGTGGTAAGTTGTCTGAAGAGAACAGGGGTACCAGACCTTCACCAGAGTTTATATTCCATCTTAGTGAACGGAAAACAGGCCACTGCTAAAAGAGACACAGCCTCTGACATAATCATTGTGAAGCGTGCAGCGGTTAAAGAGGAGCAGTACCTGCTTGGGGAGTCCACTCCAGTCAGAGCTTTAGGAGGGACCCCATTCCAAATGCTTTTGACCAGGGTTCACCTTGACTGTGGGGGGGAGCAAGCAAGTAGGTGTGTTTGAGGCTATCCCTGCAGATGCCCTGATGGGGAATGATTTTGATAATGCCATACCTTGTGTGCATCCAGTTGCACATAATCAGGCTTAGAGACAGGTGTGTGGGTCTGGCATCCTGGGGGATACCCAGACAGAGCCCACGCCCGAAGCCAGGGCTGTTGAGGTGGCTATTTCAGGGAGGGAGCTACCTTGTAGCAGTGAGCCTGAAAGTGAGCCACACCTGCTGGTAGGTACAGATGTTCCCTTGGATAGATTGACTGTAAGGGCAGAGGTGAGTAGTAGTACCCAGGCTGGCAATGAGGCACAGTTGTCAGGGGATACCAGACTCCCTGGGGAAGGGGAGCTGGAAAGGGTCGCAAAGGTAGAGTGGAGAAAGGCAACATCCAACAATGAGATCTTCCGCTTGGACAGCAAGTGCAACAGCTCAAAAAGATGAACCACATATTGAAAAAACAGCCAGCACACAAAATGAGGAGAGGTAAGTCTTTAATTAAGTCATCACAGTCACAGACAGGTTTCGGACAAAGGCCTTTTTCAATGTAGATAACTAATTATAATTAATTAGCATATTTATAGGCATATGCAAAACCTAAAACATAAACCACCAATCAGCATGAATCAACATAAGAAATTAGCATAAAAATTACAAGTGATCATTCAGACCAGACGGGAATAACCCAATCAAGCTAAACATCCAAGTCTTTTCCTTTTTATTTAATATATCATGCCAACCAGTCTTAGAATACTTCGGACCATGCACTTTATCAATTATAATAAATTGAAATTTAGCAGTGACATGAGTAATAGCATGTTTTATAGTGCATTGGCAAGAGCCTTGTTTCTAACATTACTCAAGTGTTCAGAAATATGTAACTTCATAGATCTGGATGTTTGACCTATATAAAAAGATGAACAAGTACATATAGCGAGAAAGACAACCCAGTAACTACTACAATTTGCAAGTGTATTAATTTGAAAAATACGAGATGTATTTTTACTAGTAAATTCCATAGTCTTAACAATATATTTGCAAAAGGTACAGTGACCACAAGGGAAGAAACTCACCAATTTGGTTCCATCAATTTTACTTTGAAACATATTAGTTGATTAGGGATGACGTTTATAAAAATTAAAACTGCCACCTAAGGTTTTACCCCTGCGGAACGAAAAAAAGACATCTATTATGTAATTGTTCACATTGTCGATCATCAGCTAAAAGAATGTCCCAATGCTGTTGAACTAAATTCATAAACTGATGTGTATTTCTACCATAGGTAGTTACAAGTCTGATATTAGAGTCTGAATTCTTCCTATGACTATGATATGTAAGTAGATCCTTCCTAGGCATTCTACTAACCTCACTACTAGTTTGTAACAAATGTGTTGAAGAATACCCACGTTCAATGAAATGAGATGTCAGCTCTTGATTAAAATGTGAAAAATCCTGAGAGGTGGAACATATACGCCAAATCCTCATATACTGGGATTTAGGGATATTGTGAATAATGTGTTTTGGATAACAGCTGGACGCATGCAACAATGTGTTAGAATGAAATGGTTTCCGGAAAACTGAACTGGCCAGTGTGCCATCAGGCTGTCTGTTTAACATCTCATCAAGAAAAGAAATGGACTGCTTATCAAAGTTGACCATAAAATGAATGCCCCATTTGTTTTCATTAAGATATTGAACAAACTCATGTAAATATGTAACATCAGATTTCCAAACCATCCAGCAGTCATCCAAAAAATGCCTCCAAATATCAATTTCTTCAAGAAACAAGTTGTGACTACTGTCATAAATCATGTTATGTTCAAAATATCCCATAAATAAATCAGCATAAATGGGTGCAAATGAAGCACCATTGCTGTGCCTTTAAGTTGTAAATTGCATTGACCATTGAAATAAAGATCATTTTTGGTGAGGACATGCTCCGTCAAACATAAAAGAAAGGTATTCAAGCCCGGAGTATATAATGAAACTTCTCCCAACCAAAATTCCAATGCCATAAGGCCAGCCCAATGAGGAATACTGGTGTATAATGAGGTAACATTAAGAGTACACATCAACCACCCAGGATCTAATTGGGTATCAAATACAGTGTTGAAAAACTCCGTTGTATCCTGTATACGAGCCCTAACTGCCTTTAATAGGGGTTTCAAATATCTCATCAGATAAACAGAGACTGATTCCATTAAGGAACCCTTTCCTGAAACAATAGGTCACCCTGGCAGATTACTAGCATTGTTATGAATTTTAGGAAGGAGATATAGATGTTGTGGCAATGGATCTTAAACTTTAAATGAAAACAAGTTTTGTCACAAATAATGCCCTCACTCACTGCAGTATGTAAGAATTCATCAATTTCAATTGTAGGGTCTATGGACATTGCTGTGTAGAATCTACCATCCTGTAACTGTTTATTAGCTTCAGCAACATACATGGAACAATCCATCACTACCATGGAACCACCCTTGTCAGCTTGAATAATAACCACATTTTTATCTTTGTTTGAGAGAAATTTCATTATATACTCCGGGCTTCAATACCTTTCTTTTATGTTTGACGGAGCATTTCCTCACCAAAAATGTTTTTTATTTCAATGGTCAGTGCTATTTGCAGCTTAAAGGCACAGCAATGGGTGCTTCATTTGCACCCATTTATGCTGATTTATTTATGGGATATTTTGAACATAACATGATTTATGATAGTAGTCATAACTTGTTTCTTGAAGAAATTGATATCTGGAGGCATTTTTTGGATGACTGCTGGATGGTTTGGAAATCTGATGTTGCATATTTACATGCATTTGTTCAATATCTTAATGAAAACAAATGGGACATTCATTTTACTGTCAACTTTGATATGCAGTCCATTTCTTTTCTTGATGTGATGTTAAACATACAGCCTGATGGCACACTGGCCAGTTCAGTTTTCCAGAAACCATTTCATTCTGACACACTGTTGCATGCATCCAGTTGTCATCCAAAACACATTATTCACAATATCCCTAAATCCCAGTATATGAGGATTTGGCGTATATGTTGCACCACTTAGGATTTTTCACATTTTAATCAAGAGCTGACATCTCGTTTCATTGAACGTGGGTATTCTTCAACACATTTGTTACAAACTAGTAGTGAGGTTAGTAAAATGCCTAGGAAGGATCTACTTACATATCATAGGAAGAATTCAGACTCTAATATCAGACTTGTAACTACCTGTGGTAGAAATACACATCAGTTTATGAATTTAGTTCAACAACATTGGGACATTCTTTTAGCTGATGACTGACAATGTGGATTATTACATAATAGATGTCTTTTTTCGTTTCGCAGGGGTAAAACCTTAGCTGGCAGTTTTTAGTTTTTATAAATGTCATCCCCAATCAACTAATATGTTTCAAAGTACAATTGATGGAACCAAATTGGTAGGTTGCTTTCCTTGTGGTCACTGTACCTTTAGCAAATATATTCTTAAGACTAAGGAATTTACTAGTAAAAATACATCTCATAATTTTCAAATTAATACAATTGCAAATTGTAGTAGTGACTGGGTTGTCTATCTTGCTATATGTACTTGTTCAGCTTTTTATATAGGTCAAATGTCCAGACCTATGAAGTTACATATTTCTGAACACTTGAGTAATGTTAGAAACAAGGTTCTTACCAATGCAGTATATAAACATGCCATTACTCATGTCACTGTTAAATTTCAATTTATTATAATTGATAAAGTGTATGGTCCGAAGTATTCTAAGGCTGGTTGGCATGATATATGAAATAAAAAGGAGAAGGCTTGGATAGTTAGACTGGGTGGGTTATTCCCGTCTGGTCTGAATGATCATTTGTAATTTTTATGCTAATTTCTTATGTTGATTCATGCTGATTGGTGGTTTATGTTTTAGGTTTTGCATATGCCTATAAATATGCTAATTAATTATAGTTGGATATCTACATTGAAAAAGGCCTTTGCCGAAACCGTTCTGTGACTGTGAAGACTTTATTAAAGTCTTACTTCTCCTCATTTTGTGCTGGCTGTTTTTTCAGTGTAGAGTTGATACAGGCTCAGCTCTCTAACCCTACACTATGAGGCTTGAGGGAGGTGGCTAGGGAGGCATCTGATTCTCAAGGAAAAAGGGAGTCTGTATACTGGGACAGAAGGTTACTGTATAAGGAGTGGACCCCTGATGGAGGGCTAGAGGGTGAGGTATTACAGCAGTTGGTAGTCCCTAGAGCCTACTGTCTGGCACTTCAAGCCATAGCCCATGACATTCCTTTTGCAGGTCATATGGACATAAAGCGTACCAAGAGACATATTAAGCAAAACATTTATTGGCCTGGGAATGCAAGGGATGTAACAGGATATTGCAGGACCTGTGAGCAATGCCAAAAAATAGGCAAGGCAGGAGACAAGGTCAAGGCTCCTTTGATGCCTTTGCCTGTGATTGAGTCATTGTAGAGGTTAGTTATGGATATTGTGGAGTCTCTGACTACCCCAGTTTCCACAGGGAAGAAGTATATCCTGATGGTAGTAGATTTTGCTACTAGATACCATAAGCCAGTGGCTCTGTTCTCCATCAAGGCAGAGAAGGTGGCAAATGTTTTATTAGAGATTTATAGTAGGGTAAGTTTCCAGAGAGAAATACTTACTGACATGGGTGCCAATTTCATGCCAGACCTGCTGGCTTGTCTGTGGTAGCGCTGTGGGATGAAGCACTTAAAGACCACCCCCTGCCACTCCCAGACTAATGGTCTTGTGGAAAAGTTAAACTCTATACTAAAAACCATGCTACTGGCATTTGCAGGCCAGTTTAAGAGAGAGAGAGTGGGACAAATGTTTGCCCCATCTGTAGTTTCCATACACAGAAGTACCCTAGGAATCCACAGGTTTTTCACCCTTTGAGTTATTGTATGGACATAGGGTGAGGGGGGCCTTTACATTTGATTTGTGATGAGTGGGAGAGTGAGTGTGAATCCCACAAGGAGTCAGTGGAATATGTCCTAAACTTCAGGACAAGGCTTAGGGAGTTCATGGGTTTGGCCCAGGAGAACCTGGCAGGAGCCCAACAGCAGAAAAAGGTCTTGTATGACACCAATGCTAGAGCCCAAGAGTATGCTGTGGGACAACAGGTTATGGTGCTCATTCCTATCAGACACAGTAAGCTGCAGGCAACTGGGAAGGGACTCTTCGAAGTGCTAAGTAGGTCAGTGATAACTACATGGTAAACTTGCTAGGCAGGAGGCAGGGGAACAATTTGTACATTGTTAGCTTGATGAAGCCTTGCCATGATAGGTATCCCCTAGTGCTGAGTATTTGCAGTGTGTGGCAGGAGGAGTATGAGGGGGATCTATGGCTACCTCGAGCCAGCCAGCAAAGTGTCAAATTACTAAGGTGGGCCTAGGGTTGCAGGCATATGACATGTCAGGGAAGCACTTTAGTGGGGTCAGCAATGCCAATGCAGATGGGCTGTCAAGACAGGGTATAGGTTATTGTGTTCCCAGGCAGGCTCAAGTCCCTCAAGCTACATTTCTCAAGGGTCACTTGAAAAACTAGCTTGAGTCTTCAAAGAGGGGAGAGTTGTGATGATGTGAGTCATTGCCAGCTATGCCAAGAGAAGTAGGGCAGTGGATGGCTAACATTTGTTAGAATTATATGTCATTTGTATATAAAACTGAATTGTACAAGGGTTAGTGTTAAAAATGTATTTTTAAAGCTGCTTGTGCTACGAAATTTACCAACAGTGGGTCCTGCTTGACAGAAAAGAAATATATCTGTATATCAGACTGTATTGTAACTGTTGAAATGAATATATTGTAACAGAGGATACTGGAAGAGAGGAGAAGAGGTTAATCTCAGTCTGGCTAACTTTGAAAAATAGTCTGAAATTAAATTACCTGGTTTAAGCCATAAAGATTGTATCTTATAGTTCTGAATGCAGCCAGAGACCAAATGTCTGTGAAAACCAGAACGAGGAATCCTACTGTTTTGTCCTTAGGGGTGAACTAATTGCTACCCTAGTAGGGTGGAAGTTTTGTAATGGTTTTATAACTTTCAGATGCTATAACACATCTTAGCAAAGCCCTGTCTGTGTGTATGATAACACATATGTGGTAGATTCTGGTTCAGTTTCTAATAAAGCGGGCAGTGTGGGAACTAGAAGTCAAATGACCAGATGTATGTGATGTCATTCTGTAATCCAGCACTAAAATGATGTTTTAATACTAGATGAGACAGAAGTCTCGGGGCAGTCTGTTTTTGAAACCTGACAAAGAAGGATAACTCACCTACTTTATATTGTCTTGCTTTAGTAAGTAACCAGGGGATAGTAATTCTTTAGGCATGAAAATTTAAGTACTGTTTTTCTGCATCTGTGTGAGTCTGTCCATTGGTGTTATTTTTAATATTTCCTGTGATTGAAACTCTGGTGTTTATTGTAAATAGATATTCAGTATTTTCATGTTTTTATTATTTATTATTGAATATATTTAACCTTTTCATTTTGACTGATCCTTTTAGAGAATATTTTAACTTTTGAGAGTACTTATATTTATTTGGTGACACTACCCCCTCCTGAAAGTCTTGCTGCATTGTTCAAACACTACCATTTGTATTAGTATGCATTTTACTCAGTATAATAGGGTACCCTTGTAAGAGCCTTAGAGCAGCTGGCTGGTGGCAGTGTAACTACCTTATAGTCTGGGCAAAGGGTAGCAGAATGAGTAAATCTGTGCCAGCCTTTCCCAGGTGCGTGTGTGAAAATCAAATATCAGATTGTGTGTCAGCTGCTTGGAGCAGGGACACAGAACACTGGTTTCACAGACAGGGTGGTGTAGGACTTGGCTTGGAGCTGTGCCAATGTGGAATCTTATCCTGGGCCTGGAGAGAGAGAGAGAGAGAGAGAGAGAGAGAGAGAGGGAATCCCATCCTCTGAACTGAGTGTGTTTCCTGGGTGCTCTTAAGTGAAGTTGTGCTTGGTGCAGAGAGCTGCATCTGGAAATACTGTGTGCATCTATCCTTGTTCCAAGTGAACGTCCCTCTTCAGTGTCCATGGTGAAAATTCAAGCTCCTTCTTTACTGGCCCAGAGTAGGGCCATCACAGTACTAAACAGGGTTGCCTTTGTCCCATTGCTTTTTGCTCTAGTCATGGAACGTTTTGCAAATGATATAAAATCAAATAAAGACATCAAAGGCATACTAATAAATAATGATGATTTAATCCCCAAAATACAGTTATTTGCAGATGACAGCCTATTAACTTTGACTGATTGCAATTCTTCACTTATCACATTATTCCAAGCAATAGAAATATTCTAGAAAAAAAATCAGGACTCGGTGTTAATGAGAATAAGACTAACATTCAAGCTGTTAATTATAATATTAATAAAATACACAATAAATTACATAAATACTTTGTGAAGCATGGTAAAATGATTTACTTAGGGATAATCTGATCTGATAACATCAAAGATATAACAACCCTTAATTACAATAATAACTTGCATTGTATGAAGCAAACTCCTAATTAATGGAATACTTTTTTTTCACTGTGGAAGAGAGACTCACATTAATAAAAATGATTATCTAGTGTAAATCTAATGTTTGTGTCTTTCGGCTTTTCCCGGTTAGGGGTTGCCACAGTGGAACTCCGGTCCACTAATGATTGGTAGTTGATTTTTACGTGCCGAGTTACCAGCCCTGATGCACAGCCTTCAACGAAGGTACGCCCATTCACGCATGTCTGCACACAGAAGATGCTCTAGCTGAGAATCGAACCAGACAGCATCTTACTGTGAGGCGACAACGCTACCACAGCACCACCACCGTGGATCATTAACTAAATCACATCACACTAGAATAACTGCTAATAAATTTCATTGGTTAGTAAAGACTATTTTACAGAAAACAAAAACAAACTAGTTAAATCTTATTATACTAATATGATAATAGCCTCCTTTAAACATTTCATTTTCAGGAACCCTAAATATAAAGCATGGGTTTTCTTTGTATGTTCAGTTGCCTGTACTCAAAATAGTATTAACACATTTAATTTAACAACAATGACTACAGTTAAAGACAAAAACCTATTATACTGGTATCAATTAGTAGACTATGGGAAGTTACAAAATGTTGACCACATCATCAATAAGTTTGAGTTAAGCAAAGACATGAGGCTAGAAATTCAAAACTGTAGACAGTTAGTTGAACATAAGCTTAATCTAATGCAACCAATAGTTAGAAATTTTTTCCCCACATTCATTGATTTACTGATTATTCTAATGCACCAGAATATAATTGGAAATGGACTTCTATCTAAAATATATAAGGTACTTAAGAAATCAACAGTATGTTACAGAAAAAGCTATTGGGACTGTTTTAGACTTGTTAATAATAATTCCCCAAGTGACGATAATACTCCAATCAACAAACTACTTCATCACAAAGGTAGAGGATATTCTCTTGGAAGTTATTACATAGAACCTTTATCACACCACATAAAATTGAATTGATGTATAATCTTAAAGCTGACTGGCAGCATACGTTTTATGATTGTATAAAACTTAAAACATATTGGGATAATATGAATTCTCTTTTACAGTCTGTTTATAATGATACATTTATGTTGACCAAATCTCCTATTTTATTTAATACACCTATTCTTACTTGTGTCACAAAAATAAAATACCCTCTTTTATGGAGTATCTTAACATTAGTAAGAAAAATCATCACTAAGAACTGGAAGAATCAGACACTCCTACTGTGTAAGAATTTGTACACTTGGCAGCTGAAGTTTGTCATCTTGAACTTATGATCAAGACAAGAACATCTAGAATCACCTCTTCATATAATATATGGTTGAAATTCAAAGAACTGCTGGATAAACAGACTTTAATAATTAACAACTACTCATATTTCTTTTTCTTCTTAAAAAAGCTTTGTTTTACAGTAGACACCATTGTAAATAATTACTTTAGTCATTGTTTATTGTTTTTTTTTTTAGATATGTATATTTGTTTTATAACATTTCTGTTATCATATATTAATGTTTTGTTAAAATTCTCATTAAAAACAGTTGAGAAAAAAAGGACTCATCATAAACTCGGCCACTTGTATAAGGTCAAAAACTTTCTAATTCTAGCTGCGAAGCCACTACTGCTGCTCATTTTCTACCTACTCTAACATATGCCTCCCGCATATTTACTAATCTAACACTCATCCAATGCTGTATTAAAATATTCAGATTTGTTACTGCTCTGTCTTCAAGAACCCACCACTGGGAAGCCCTATACAAACTACAGTGGTTAGAACTTCCCAATCTCATCAAATACTTGTAATTAAAAGTTGCT